>NC_044927.1:28151604-28221129 GCF_003576645.1 Ipomoea triloba
TTGGAAATCTAATTCGTAACTTTACGAAGAAGACACTGCCATATATTTACGAGCTCATCTTTTGGCATTGTACCATGTGCTCTGAAGGGTGGCATGCAGGAATTAATATTGAATGAATAAAAAGAGAGGGGGTGGGGGTCTGATGAGTTCTGATCGTCAAATCTAAGCTGTTAACATATTAAATCCTTGTGGCAATGGGTTTCCTTTTACACCAACTTTTTTGATAAAGGTAGGTTCCTATGATGAGGGCATTAGTGTACCCCCTTTTTCATTGTATTATTATTAATGTTGGCCAGCTTTTGTGCTTGTCTCTTGCTTTCTCTATTATATATGTATATATATTCAATTGGGACCATTGGATTGCATGCATATATTACTTCCCCATCCTCTGATCTGCTTTCGATCATTGTTATTGCGTGGACCGTGCTTTATACAACTGTGTGAATTACGGTTCAAAAACAACATTGTTTTGCATAATTACTCAGTGCAATACATATTTTTTATAACTTATAATAATGTACATTATTATTCTAACTTTATAAATTACGTACGTTATCCTACCTCCAAGTTTTATTATTCTAATAACACATAAAGTACATTATTCTAACTTATAAAATTCAATGACCTCATTAGATCGTGGTCCACACAGCTATGTGTAACACGGTCCACACAATAATTTTCCCTCAATTTTACAATTTAATCTCATCATCTCATCTCTCTAATCAATTATATTACGGAGTATATCGTACGGAGTGTGTGTGTGTGTATATATATATATCGTACTGGATCAAATGCGGACATGTCTTCCAATGTAATTGTGCGGATTGCATCATTAGGTATGCATAAATGCACTACAATGTATTTAGAAATGTACTAAATAAAATACACAAATGCACCACACACCATGATAAAATTTTAACACTTGGTAATGCATGACTGTACATTTACACTGAAACAAGAACGTATATATATTATCATCCCATTCTGTTGAAACAATATAATTAAACACAATCTGCCTTAGCTTAGCTTGCTTGTTCCTGCTGGCAAATTATACTGTGCACCACGGTGCACATAGCAATGTGCACCACGTACCTAAACGACGTCGTTTTGAGCATTGTAAATTAATCATCCGTTTTTTTTGGAAATCACATTTCCCGTTTCGGCCGGTCTCTGTATTTATGTTAATATTATGTGTATTCCAGGCAATCATTCTGTGTATTCTAGGCAACCGTTATGTGTATTCATGTTAGCAACCCATGTGATTTCATGTTAGGAACACATGTTGTGATGTGTTTGTGCATTCGAATGTTTAGGAAGATAAGTTCTGTGTATTTTGTGTAAATATTATGTGTATTCATGTTATTAACACAAGTTGTGATGTGTTTGTGCATTCGAATGTTAGGAGGATGAGTTCTGTGTATTTTGCGTCAATATTCTGTGTCTTATAGGCAAACATTCTGTGTATTCTCGGCAAACGTTCTGTGTATTATATATAATGAATTCCCTGGAGTCATTCGCGTCCACTAACATCTGTGTATTTTGTGTCAGTATTCTGTGTATTCTGGGCAACCGTTCTGTGTATTCATGTTAGCAACCCATGTGATTTCATGTTAGGAACACATGTTGTGATGTGTTTGTGTATTCGAATGTTTAGGAAGATAAGTTCTGTGTCTTTTTAGTAAATATTATGTGTATTCATGTTATTAACACATGTTGTGATGTGTTTGTGTATTCGAATGTTTAGGAAGATAAGTTCTGTGTCTTTTTAGTAAATATTATGTGTATTCATGTTATTAACACATGTTGTGATGTGTTTGTGTATTCGAATGTTTAGGAAGATAAGTTCTGTGTCTTTTTAGTAAATATTATGTGTATTCATGTTATTAACACATGTTGTGATGTGTTTGTGTATTCGAATGTTTAGGAAGATAAGTTCTGTGTCTTTTTAGTAAATATTATGTGTATTCATGTTATTAACACATGTTGTGATGTGTTTGTGTATTCGAATGTTTAGGAAGATAAGTTCTGTGTCTTTTTAGTAAATATTATGTGTATTCATGTTATTAACACATGTTGTGATGTGTTTGTGTATTCGAATGTTTAGGAAGATAAGTTCTGTGTCTTTTTAGTAAATATTATGTGTATTCATGTTATTAACACATGTTGTGATGTGTTTGTGTATTCGAATGTTTAGGAAGATAAGTTCTGTGTCTTTTTAGTAAATATTATGTGTATTCATGTTATTAACACATGTTGTGATGTGTTTGTGTATTCGAATGTTTAGGAAGATAAGTTCTGTGTCTTTTTAGTAAATATTATGTGTATTCATGTTATTAACACATGTTGTGATGTGTTTGTGTATTCGAATGTTTAGGAAGATAAGTTCTGTGTCTTTTTAGTAAATATTATGTGTATTCATGTTATTAACACATGTTGTGATGTGTTTGTGTATTCGAATGTTTAGGAAGATAAGTTCTGTGTCTTTTTAGTAAATATTATGTGTATTCATGTTATTAACACATGTTGTGATGTGTTTGTGTATTCGAATGTTTAGGAAGATAAGTTCTGTGTCTTTTTAGTAAATATTATGTGTATTCATGTTATTAACACATGTTGTGATGTGTTTGTGCATTCGAATGTTAGGAGGATGAGTTCTGTGTATTTTGCGTCAATATTCTGTGTATTATAGGCAAACATTCTGTGTATTCTAGGCAAACGTTCTGTGTATTGTATATAATGATTATGTGTATTATAGATAATGAATTCCCTGGAGTTATTCGCGTCCACTAACATCTGTGTATTTTGTGTCAATATTCTGTGTATTCTGGGCAAACATTCTGTGTATTCTAGGCAACGTTCTGTGTATTATAGATAATGATTATGTGTATTATAGATAATGAATTCCCTGAGTCATTCGCGTCTGCGTCTACTAACACTGAAACAACGTCGTTTTACATACGTGGTGCACATTGCTATGTGCACCGTGGTGCAGGGTATAACGATTGGTTCCTGCTTCATCACGTACACTACATGCATGCATCCATATATACTGTTTTAAGTTCCTATGTTGAGCTCCTCGATCAAATTGGCTAATCATGCATACATCATATCAATTAAAGAACACAAAACAATACTAAACTAAGTTCATATATAATCATTTAAATTGCATATATATTATAGGAGTATGATTATTTCCCCTCATTTTTTCATTCCCTAGCATCTCTACAGATATTACGTTCTAAACTAATTAAAGGGCTCACTTATAAATTAAAAAAAGTTAAATAGTTAAAACATTTTTATTAGTGAAAAACATTCCACATAGGGTTTAAAAAAAAAAGGTGAAAAATGTGGGAGAGTCTAGTATAATTCTATACTATATTATGTGTTGAGTATAAATTATGTCATTTTCTTAATGAATTTCATAAACATTTATATGGTTAATACTAGAATTATAATAGCATGCTTTCACTACAATTATTGTCCCACTAAGATGATTATGGGTACACTACCTATAATCTTTACTTACGGTGTTAGATATTTGTAGGCCGGTATAATGTATGGTGAGCAAATGAGGTTAAAAAGGGTGTGTTTTGCTTAGTTCACGCAGGTAGAAAAATATGGTGTGCTCACCATTATCATCAATCAGCAACCTAGGTGGTGTGTAGGGGCACATTAATCTAGATCGATATATATATATATATATATGTGTGTGTGTGTGAGAGAGAGAGATAGATAGATAGATATGGTGATGATGTATATGTTGTGTAATTTGGAAAAACCGTACCCTTTGGCTTAAACTAGACGGGACCTTAATTCCTCCATCATAAAACCAACACTAATTTCATTATATGGATCATATGTTGTCAATGATGTTGATGCCTTTAATTTGCCATCCAGGCAGTGCCCAACTTCATCCTTTCCTTTTATCTTTTACCATTTTTTTTTTCTGGTTGGGCATGGGCGCTGCCCAAATTTCTCCTATGATTATTATTTATATCTATCTAACACGTTTATTCAATTTGACTCTTAGCTTCAGGCATATATGCTAATTGATGAATGATGATGATAATATTATTACCTAACAAGTAATTAAATTATATTGTTCTTTATAGTACTGTTTTGTTCTATGGTTGAAATCTTATACTAGACTAAAAGTGTATAGTATAGGATTTGAATTATATATATATGAATGAATAGGTCGGTTTTTAACTAAATCATCAAATGTCAATATTGTTAGTGCATGTTTAAGACTTTAGGGCTCTAAAAAGTAACAACATAACTTACTAATATAAAATAATTATATTGCGTGGCAAAACAAGCAAAGTAGTTTAATTTGAACGCTTAATATGTTGAGTATTAGTGATCAAAGCTATAAATGATTAATTAATTAAGAGCGAAGAAACGCTAACCAAATGAAGAATATAGTAAGTTGTCTAGCTAGGCCATTTGGCGTGGGCTGGGAGTAGGGTGTAATTAGTATTAATCAAAGTCAAAATATATATTCTCCCAAGTGATGAATGAAAAGTCATATTTATACAAATTAATGAGTCACACTAAACCTAATCGATCTAGTACGTAGAAATATGAAATGTTGTTAGTTAATTTGTTAGCAATTTTAGAGTTAGAGTTTTAATTAGAGAGATTTATAATAATCATCATTTTTGTTCTTTACCAATAAATTCTATTTTGTCTTTTTGTGACTTCTTCAATTGGGCGCTAGGTACTCAAGTGGATAGTTTGGTCTCCAGTGATTTATGTAACTTAGTCTTAAAATATAATTTTTCTCTTGGAGTTGTGTGTTGATTTTGTTGGGTTTGATATAACAAATTATGAGGAAGTGGGAAGTGTGTGTATATATATGAGGAAACCGGTTGCTATGTCATGGACGGAAGTTCACCTTACAAGGTGGACCGTGTTCATGTTCACAATTTTAAAACTCTATATTCACAATTTCACAACTCTATATTCAACCGTATAACACAATTTTTGAATTTATATAACACAATTGTGAATATAGAGTTAAAAAAACTGTGAATATTGAGTAATATAATTTTATATATTAAGATATAAAATTGTGAAAATGGAGCCGAGTGTATAACATAATTTGCTATGAGGAATCATGCAGAAATGAAAATGGAAAGCTGCAGACAGTTGTTTCGTTTGTAAACATTATTGTGAGAACACACACTATATAGATGATGATGCGGCGATGCAAATGAAAGGACCTTATTATTATATGCGCAATTCAAAATGCATGTGATGATTGAAAATATAATAATAATAATAATAATAATAATGAATTATATTAATTAATTAAATGGCACAATATAATATAATGTAACCTTCATGCATTATGTCTGATGCTTAATTTGGTAAGTAATGATTTCATTAAGGAAAAAGGTGGCAGGCTGCACCCACATATATATTTATATCATCACCCACTATTAATTAATTTTTTTTTTCATTACAATATAATATATAATACCTTTCAATTTTCTCATTTAAAAAATTATATATATATATATATATATATATATATATATATATATATATATATATACAGTTTTATATATTGTTGTTACATTGCAAGTTAAACATATACAAGGCAAATAATGATACATGGAGAAGTGCAGGGTAGGCCGGGATATGATATTGCAATGCTGGCTTGTAGTATGTAGGAGGTAGGCCTGGCCTGTATTTCTACAACCCCTACCTATATATGTATATATAGCCCTAGAAAAACTATCACACCACCAAACCAGAAAAAAGAGAAACGTTACAAGTTAGTAATACTTGTAGTGAGACAGAGCTAGAAGGTGAGATAGAGAGATACAGACTGCCTTTTATTTATTTACCTTAGCTTGTCTGTGTATGTGGTCCCTCCCTTCTTCCACAACATCACATAAATTGCACCGCACCCTAATAATTCTTTAATTTGTTCATGACAGTATAATTTTGAAGTAATAAAGTATTGGGTATATATCTGTTGTTACACTTCATAATATCATGATACAATTTCAGCCAGATTAAATATATGAGTTCTTAATTAGCACTCCTATTTAGGAGATCAGACTTTATAAAAAATATCATTATCTACAAATTTACTTTAATTTTTGTCACTGTATTATATATCTAAAGATATCTACATATGATATCTTGTTGTACGAGGTTGTAAAATTTTTGGTATATAACTGTTTGTGTATTTGAAAAGAAAAAAAAAATTGTTAATTGGTTGCCCTTCTGGCCATATATATATTTAAGCTAGCTAGGGTAGTGATGAGAGCAGCATCCAAAATATAGAAAAGGAGTTTGAGCAGTTTTGATCCGATTAATGACCAACAAGGCACATCCTCTTTTTCCATTTTTAGCAATAATTTTTTCTAGGTTAAACACTCCACAATTCTTTAAAAACCCTATCATTTAATCTCACATCTAATATTATTAAACCTTAGCTTCTTCATCTATCTATCTCACCTCCTCCATATATATCTTTTCTTCAATAATTCCTAAACTCTAAAAATAAAATCTCCATGGACATCAACCATCTTAAGTTCATAAGTGATAATTCCAGTTGGGGAGGAGAGCCTAGCACCATACCCATGGAAACTGATCATCATCATCACCAGTTTCCCTTTCATGATCAGACTGTGTGGCCTAACTTTCAACATCACAATCACACTGAAAATCTGCAGATTCCTGCGACTTGTTTAGGTGCAGGCGGCAGTAATAATGGAGAAGATGGAGAAGAAGGCGGCGAAGAAGAAGAGCTAGGAGCCGTGAAGGAGATGATGTTCAAGATTGCAGCTATGCAGCCGGTTGATATCGACCCAGCCACCATCCGCAAGCCCAAGCGCCGCAACGTCAGAATCAGCGACGACCCCCAGAGCGTCGCCGCCAGGCTCCGCCGTGAGAAGATAAGCGAGAAGATCAGAATCCTCCAGAGACTCGTCCCCGGCGGCACCAAAATGGACACCGCCTCCATGCTAGACGAAGCCATCCGCTATGTCAAGTTCTTGAAACGCCAAATCCGCCTCCTCCAACTCAACCACCACCCACCACCACCTCCCGCCGGAAATTGGGCCGCCGCCGCCGCAACAACCTTCGGCGGAAACGCGGTAACGGACGACCCAACGGCCTCCATGTGCCTCAACCACGAGGTAATTGGCGATTAACTGAAAAAAAAGGCCGTCATTTTTATTATTATGTACTTAATTATCAAAATAAATAATATATCAAAAAAAAACTAAATTAATTAATTAATGTTGTGTCACTTGTGTGTGTGTGTGTGTAAGTGTATACTACATATATGATCCTAGTAAGAGTTGTTGAGTGCATGGTGACGATTATATTGGAAGGAAATTAAATGGAAAAAAAAAACATATATAATATAATATTGAAATGTTTGACGGATCATGTGACCTTAAAAACAAGGAAAAGGAAGAGGGTTTGTTACGATAGTGTTGACTAAAGTGGCATGGGAATAATCATAAGGGTTCCTTGAGTTACGTACATCCATCCATATAATATTTATATTTATATATATATAAAAGAGGTTACGTTTTTGGTGATATGATCCATTGCATGTGAGAAAGTTGCTTAGGCTGATTCTATCCTGGGAATAAAACAGTAACGAAACATGGGAAATCATTGAAATGGTCTAATTTATTTCTTTTGTTTACTACTGACTAAGATTACAAAATAAAATTTATTTATATGATGAGGATTGATTTCGTTATTTATCCATCCAAAAATAATAATTAAAACCCATATTAGCTTGTTTGAATTGAAGGAAGAAATTAGAATTAAAGAAAAAAAGTAGTAGATGAGATGGGAGTGAATTGTTGGATCCGTATGTTATGTTTGTTTGTATGTGGAGTCAGTGTTGTGATGATTATATATGATATGATATGATGGATGGGATAGAGTGATAAGATGGAGAAGATCGAAGTAGTGTGAAGATTGTTGTAGATCTATGAGACTGGGTTTTAATTTAGCCCTAGCAAGCTACCTAGCTGCATATCATATCACATCAGATTTGCAGTCTCTATGCATATATATATATATATATATATGATGTGCTGAAAAAGCTGGATTATTGTCTTTCATTTTCTTCTAAACCCGCCTGTCATGCCGCCTGCGATACATATATGATGATTATTATACTCTCACTATGCCGCCTTTGCCATCTCTTAAACGCATCATTTACTTAATTAATTAATGCTTTTCAATTCTTCATCTCTCCAATGAAATATGAGTACTAGTAACGGGTGATGATGAGGTTAAATTTATAATTATATACTCCCTCTGTCTCATTTTACATATCTTATTTATTATTTATTGATTAAATCAATTCTTTCTTCTTTGTTTATTTTCTTTGGTAATTTTTTATTATTTTTAAATTTAATTTTTTGTGTTTAATAGTACTTTTAATGCAATTTTTAAATATATAAATTTTATATATTAATGCTAAACTTAATATTATAAAAAATTGGATTAAAAATTACTTCAGTCAAGCCTCGTTAAACGAACCAGACAACCATTTTGGGACGGAGGTAGTATATACAAGGAGAATTGAATATGAAATCATAGATCTATGATGTACATGCATTTCTTTCATAAATCTTTAATTCGATCATTTTCTGCATGTCATTAGAAGTGATAAGGGTCCGGGTATATATAAATGTTAGATAAGTAGGTGTTTGCACATTTTTAGCAGATTGAATAGATTCGGAATTGAAGAATGTAACCATTGCATTCTAACCTGGTATCATATGTGTTTGCAAATTACAAGAGTTTGATTTATTTTCTTAATTAAGTAATCTTCTCTATTATTTAGCACGCAGATGGCCTGGTACACTTACTATGTTTTTAAGTGATGTGGTTAAAAAAAAAAAAAACGTGTCACATATTTTTTTTCTAAGTTAGTGGTTAGACACCTTCAACAATCATAATTATCATGAAGTGAATAATAAAAAAAAAATACTTGTCTTTTTAAGGTTATTGATCAAAAGGATTTGTTCAAGGTTTAGTACATGTCACAAATTTTTTGTTCTAGCTTAACCGGGCATGATATTTTATTCAAGACAATGGACTAATGATATGTATAGTTTTAACAATTTGAGCAATGCATACATTTTTGTATTGATTCTCATAGATAGTGCCAATATTGATCTTATAACTTGTGCAATCGAAGTTCAGCAAACACAAATGATATGATCGAAATTTGCTAGGGAAAATAAGAATAACTACAGTAAGCTAAGGTATATATCTATTGCTATGTGTCAAAAGGGTTTCAAACCCCTTACAACCTTTTTCAAAAATTTAATTATGGTACTCTATTTAAAATAAGAAAGTAAATTTCACAATTTATAGGTTTTAATTACAAATTAATTGTTTGTAAAAAAAATTATAGAAAAATAATCTCCTTACCTTCTTGCTTCATAATTTAAATGAAAAAAATATCATTTTTCAT
Source organism: Ipomoea triloba (assembly GCF_003576645.1). Taxonomy (NCBI): domain Eukaryota; kingdom Viridiplantae; phylum Streptophyta; class Magnoliopsida; order Solanales; family Convolvulaceae; genus Ipomoea; species Ipomoea triloba. The sequence continues at coordinate 28,161,077 of NC_044927.1, forward strand.
TTCAAAATTATATCAGTGAATGGATATTAATTAAGAGGCAATATAAGAAATATTTTATATTATTAAAACCTTTTTTTTTTTTTAAAGTCAAACTACTACTCCCTTGCTTGTTAAAATCATTCCCAAATTTAACTTCCATACCTCATTGTATTGAATATTGTTATTTAAAAAAAAAAACGCATCTTCCTCTTTATATATTCATTTGTCATGTATGTGAAGGAGTATAATCATATCATTATACTCAATAGAGGTGCCTACAGTCCAGCGAGGGTTAGCCACTGTGTCCGACGGTGGAGGCCTTGGGTTACACCAAAAAAAATCAGATCATTATAAGGGATAAAAACAATACTTTGTATTATTTTGGTGTAAAATAAAATAAATGAATTGAAGGAGAAAAATGTAGGCGTTGTTGGTTTTGGATAGTGTAGTGATAATGTGATATATTGAATAATCCAATCCCGGGCTAACCGGATGGGCATCATTTGATAGTGTTGTAGTCAACATGTACTCCAATATGCGTATGCTATCATCCAAATAACTAATAATTGGCCTGCCAAAGGTGGAGCAATATATATATGAGTCTTGATGGTTGGGTACGTAAGATCTATATATCAGACTGATATGGTCTGAAATTGAAATATGGTATCTGTTTATGTGTAAGTCTATTTAGGTCCCAGATTGGCAGGAGCTGAGCTTGTTGTTTCACCAATGGGAACTACAGCTCAACGTTTGGATTGATTTTAGGTGATTATATTATATTGAATTGCTCCATTAAGGGATTACTGATGACCTTATATTGTGAGAATCAATATGCATTTGATATGATTTTAGGAGATTAACTTTACAAATTTAATCCAACACCTCAAATGAGTAGATGGATCGAACAATATAAATATCTTGACATGTAAAAAGTTTGCAATTCATTCTTCCTAAAGCAATAATAGCATTTCATATTTCTAGACCTTAATTTTCCATAGCAATATACATTGTTTTTTATTGGTAGTGTTGGCCCGCAAATGGCTTCAATAGTCGTAAAATCAACAATTTTTGCACCAAAAAGTGATAAGTTTGACTATTGACAACACATTTCTGGTTGAACTCAAGGTTTACCTCCTTCATTATCTATTTTTCAAAATTGCACTAGCCATCTTAAAAAGATTAATATAGGGTGTGTTTGATTCATGGGGTTAGACAAATGATAATGAAAGTCATAAACATTGTTTGGATGACAATTTTTTAAAACATAAGTATAGAATTTGATTACCCCTATAATTACAAAACATATTACATAATTTAAATGAGGTACCATTCCATTAATTCAGTATTATCCATCCTCATTTAGTCGACTTTTTCACCACATTGCTTACTCATTTCTTTGCCACTCTTAAGATCCATTGCTTTGATTTTTTGCTTGTGTTTTTTTTTGTGTTTGTTTTTGTTTTTTTGTTTTTTGTTTTGTTTTGTTTTGTTTTGTTTTGTTTTTTTTTTTTTTTGTGTGTGTGTGTATTTTAAAAACATATAGGATCATGCCTAACCAATTCAAATATCAATATAGATAATATTGGTAATCATTTTAATTCCACTCTATTACCAAACATGTAAAATATACACCCACCTAAACTCATTCCAATAATGTCAAGTTTAGATTTTATTATCCTTATTTTATCAAATTATTAATTTTTATCAAAATTGCGCTAGCTAGCTTAAATACAATGCAATATAATGTATCCAAAAGATAATTTAAAATGGCGCTGCTTTGTTCGAACGATTTGAATCATAAATAAGAGCACCCGGCCTGTATAAAACATAAAATTGCATGTATAGTATATTCTTTTTTTGACGGTTGTCGTGGATTTCAAGTATTATCGATCTGCGAATATACTATACATATCTTCACGAATATATATATATAAGGGGAGCATCGCATCTTAAGAAACCCCCGCCATTATATATCTTGTATCCACAACGTACCATTCAAACCCATTTCAATGGCGTCCACATTGTTAATCACGCTCCTCATCATTTTGGCCTATCCCTCCTCCGCCGACCGTTCCTTGTCGCCCCAACAATCGACTACGCCAGTGATTGCTGCGACCTGCGTCGCCTCCCGTGATCCACCATCATGCGAAGACGCGTTAACCAAGCTCACCTTCGTCCCGCCCGACGCAAACGCCTTCCAGGTTATCCAATCCGCCCTGAATGTGACTTTGAAAAATCTGGACAAGGCCATTTGGATGACCAAGGATATCCTGGGCGGCGCCTCCGGAAACCGGAACCTCACCACGGCAGCTAAGGTTTGCGGAGAGATTCTGGGATATTCCAGGTATCGGGTCGCGTTGGCAGCTCATCGCGGTTTACAGGGCCCTAAAATCAAAGACGGGCGTGCGTGGGTGAGCGCCGCCCTGGGGTATCAGTACGATAGCTGGTCCGCCCTAAAGAAAGAAAACGACACCGCGAAGGTGATCAATACTATGGCTCTTATAAACGACACCATAATGGCGATGACCAGCACCGCCCTGAATATGCTGGCTAATTACGATGTGCACGGAGAGAACGTGGGGTCGTGGGGCCCTGTGAAGACGGAGAGGGAGGGGTATTGGGAGCCTGTGAAGGGAGATCGATCTAGCCGCCGGTTTGATTTCAAAGGCGGCGTCCCCAAGGGCCTGAAACCGAACGTGACGGTTTGCAAGAGCGAGGGGTGCGACTATATGACGGTTCAGGAGGCGGTGAATGCGGCGCCCAGCCTTAAATCCAGGAACCTGTTCGTGATATGGATCAAGGCTGGCGTTTACAAGGAGATGGTTCGGGTGTCGGTGAAGAAGCTAAATATTGTGTTTTTAGGAGATGGTATGGGCCAAACTGTCATCACCGGAGCTCTACATTCCGGCATACCCGGAATGAATACCTACGGCTCTGCCACCGTCGGTACGTAATTCATTTTTTTATATAAATTTATATGTATGCACATTAATTGTGTGTCGTCCTCAGGTGTTGTTGGAGATGGATTCATGGCGTACAATATGACGTTCGAGAATAGAGGAATTGGTTACCAAGCAGTAGCCTTCCGATCCGACGCGGATCACACCCTGATAGAAAGCTGCGAATTCCTGGGAAATCAAGACACCCTTTACGTGAAATCCCTGCGCCAATACTACAAATCGTGTCGCATCCAAGGAAACGTAGACTTCATATTCGGGAATTCAGCGGCATACTTTGAAGACTGTGAAATCCTGTTCTCTGCAAGGCCAGATGAGGCGGAGAAGGGGGAGACAAACGCGGTGTCGGCCCACGGCCGGATCGACCCTGCCCAGACAATTGGTTTCGTGTTCCAGAATTGCACCATTAACGGCACGGAACAGTACTTGAAAGTTTACTATAAGAATCCGAGCGTGCACCGTAATTATCTTGGACGCCCGTGGAAGGAGTATTGCAGGACGGTTTTCATAATGTGTAGCTTTGGGGATATTGTTTCAAAGGATGGATGGTTTCCATGGAAGGATGATTATGCTCTCACCACGCTTTATTATGGGGAATTCCAGAATAGGGGAGCTGGTGCCGACACATCGGGGCGCGTCAATTGGAGTAGCATTATTCCGCCACAACATCTTTACTCATATACGGTTCCCAATTTTATCCAGGGGGATACATGGATTCCTCAATCTGGATATATTTCACTCAACAAATTAAACTAATCCTTTAATTTGTAATTGGTGATACAAGCTACCTAAGTGATAACTTACAAGCAGGAATTGAAGAAAACGTTATATATTTGTTGTCCCCGGCCTTTTGCAATATAATGGATCGGAATATTATTGCTATATATATGTTGGTTACTTCTTTTAATTCAATATTGCACGTACGCCATAATTCCATCACCATCAGCTCACAGCTTCCATTTTTTCCTTTGCACCACAATTATAATTTGCTAAAAGTCAGACATAATAAATATAATGTTACAGATCGAGCTTTAATGTCTGTGGAATATAAGCAAGCTAAGGATGGTTTTGGTTGAACTCGACACATTATGAATGGACCAAGAAAAACTCCATATTAAATATGAAAGTAATAGATAGAGTTGATCTTTAGTTTTGACATACATATCCATTGTTTGGTAACCTAACTTATCAACTAATTTGGTTTATTTGACAAAGTCAAACAACCAATATGAGTGTTTAATTAATCAAAAATTTGCAACATTTTATTGCTCCTAAACAATAAAATTTAATAAGTTGCTTAAAGCACCTTTTTCGATCTAACTTATCGAGAAAAATCAATTATTTTTCCTAAAACAACCCTATTTTTAAAAGGAAAAAAAACAAAACTGTGCTGACGGATTCCACAGTCCCGCCTTCAAGTCTCATTGTTCCCATTGTCTCTTCAAGGTACTAGGCAACGAGATGCTTGAGCCCGTCAATGAGACTCATAAGCCCGATGCCTAGTACCGTGAATGTAATTAGGAACGGGACATGTGATTAGTGTTCACGGGCCTAAGTTCGTGAACATATGTTTATTTATTTTTAATAAATTCGCTAATAATAATAATATAATTATTATTATAGGTTAAAATAATATAATATACCTATACCGTTAAAGGTCTATAACTAATGCATAGTAAACAATACATTGTAAAATGGGAAAGTGAAAGTATTTAGTAAAATTATATTATGTGTTTCTTGATTGACTTAAAAAGTAATATAATTTCATAAAAAAATGGCATTAATTTTGTATTTAATATCGTTTTAAATGCCATAAAGTCCAAAACATCTTTAATTGTTTTTTTAAATTTGTATTTAGTCTTACGTTATGCCTGCCTTGAGTGGAATACTATCACAAGTAGTGGTAATAATGGAGTAAACAGTCAAAACACAGTTGTGTTGTGTATTATCACAAGTCACAGGTGGTAATAATGGAGTAAACAGTGAAACCAATTAAGGATATTTTCAAGCATAAACCGGATTTGGCTGTAGTAATGATAATTATATAGATCGACAACAATCCTATCTGTCAAACGTTTTTCTTGGCCCGCTAATTAATTATTTTCCAAATTTTCAGCATTACATTTAAAGAATATATTTATTATTTCTATTCTATAGTGAGCTAGTGAGCTGAGCGATGAAGATTATTATATGAGGGCAGATTCAGGGGCCATTCTTTGGTCCACTCAATTCAATGGGGTCCATTTTATCACTGGCTCTCCTCACATTGTTCCTCCTCTCCGCCTCCTCTTCCTCCTCGGTCATTCGCCGCTATTTACCGGAAGATTCAGCTACGCCGGCCAACATTGTTGCTGCTTGCAATGCCTCACGTGACCCAGCGTTGTGCGAACGCGCATTGACCCAATCTGGTCAACTGCCGCCAAACGCAACTGCGCTCCAGATTCTCCAGTCCGTACTGAATCTCACTTTCCAGCATCTGGATACCGCGGAATCGCAGGTGAAGGATATTCTGGCCGGATCTACTGGGAATCTGAACCGGACGCAGGCTGCCAACAATTCCCTTGAGGCAATTGGGTATTCTAGGTATCGGGTCGGGTTGACGGATCGGTACGGTCTGGATGGCGATAAGATGAAGGACGGGCGTGCGTGGCTGAGCGCCGGCCTGGCTTTCCAGTACGGCAGCTGGTCCGCCTTTAGCTTGGTGAATGACACGGCGCAGGTTGTTAATACTATGGCGTTTATCAATGACACCTTAATTCCGATGACCAGCGCCGGGCTGAGCATGTTAGCGAATTATGATGTGTACGGCGAAAACACCGCTTTGTGGGGCCCGCCCAAGACCGAACGGAACGGGTACTGGGAGCCTGCCGACAAGTCCGGGTTGGATTTTGAAGGCGGCGTGCCCAAGGGCTTGAACCCGAACGTGACGGTTTGCAACGGCGGCGGATGCGACTACAAGACGGTGCAGGAGGCGGTTGATGCGGCGCCGGACTCTAAACCAACGGAGCGGTTCGTGATTTGGATCAAAGCAGGAGTATACAATGAAACGGTTAGGGTACCGTTGTACAAGTTTAACGTGGTTTTCTTAGGAGACGGGATTGGGAAAACCGTGATTACGGGGTCTCTAAAAGTGGGTCAACCTTTGATGACAACCTACGAATCCGCGACGGTTGGAGTATTGGGAGATGGATTCATGGCAAGCAATCTTACATTCGAGAACACGGGAACTGGTTCTCAGGCAGTGGCCTTCCGATCCGACAGCGACCACACCGTGGTAGAAACCTGCGAATTCAGAGGGAACCAAGACACTCTGTACGCCAAATCCATGCGCCAATACTACAAATCCTGCCGCATCCAAGGAAACGTAGACTTCATCTTCGGGAACGCCGCCGCCTTCTTCAAGGACTCAGAAATCCTGGTCGTGCCCAGAGCAGTGGACCCAGAGAAAGGCGAGAACAACGCCGTCACGGCCCACGGGAGGATCGACCCTGCGCAGACTACAGGATTCGTGTTCCACAATTGCACCGTCAATGGCACCCAGGAGTACCTCAAACTGTACTATAAAAATCCCAAGGTGCACAAGAACTTCCTTGGGAGGCCATGGAAGGAGTATTCGAGGACAGTTTTTATAGGGTCAAGGTTTGAGGTTATAGTTTCCAAGGAAGGATGGCTTCCGTGGAAAGATGATTTTGCACTGAATACCCTTTATTACGGGGAATTGGAAAATACGGGAGGCGGGGGAAGCACAGCTGGGCGTGTGAATTGGAGCAGCATTATTCCGGTAGAGCATGTAAACTCATATTCGGTTCATAATTTTATCCAAGGTGATGGTGATGGTGATGGATGGATTCCTCCTCCTAAATCTAGCTAGTCCATTAACCCAAACACCAAAATGGGGGTTTTAATAAAAACAAGAATATTGTTTTTAAATTAGAATTATCATATCAATAGCTTTTCATATTGGTACCATCACAACTAACAACTTATATTATATACAACCTAATATCATAATTCATAGTTGTAACTTGTACGTATACACCTAACAACATCAACTACTCTATGCACTTAAAAAAATTAATTAATTAATGTGCGGTGTGATATATTTGATTACAAAAACTCAAAAACAAGATATAGGGACACATACATATATAGTCGTAAAAATGTATAAATTTTTATTCAATAAATCAGCCAATCTGAAAATAGTTTGGTGTCATGTGCTTTAATTAGTCAAGTCATTAGCAGTGACTTTTGGGAATTTTCGCCCCTTTCATCGTATTTGGTCTTACATGTAATGTCATTATTAAATACAAGTGGCCTGCCTCCCTGCCTGCACAGTGAATATTCTTCCATTCAATCTTCTACATAGCTTAGTGCCTGCCCTACCTGCATTCTCATATACATTACACTATTCCTTTTTATCATTTCACACAAAACAATTAATGAACCATTTTCTTAATATTTTTAAATTTAATGTTTTTTTTTTTTTCAAAAAAAAGTTAAACATACATGTATCAAAACTAAAATAGCATCCAAAAGAGTAGCTGACACAATTAAAGTAGTAGTGGAACCTCAGATCTGGAAGTCACTGGGGATAAAGAAATGATATAACACTTGGCATCACCATGTACAAATGGCCAACCAGCTTACTACCTAAGCTTGATAATAAGAATAAAAACAACCATCAGTGCTGCTCTCCTAGGACCTCCCTACCTTCACTGTCCAAAACTTTTCTCTGCCTTCAATCAAACTCTTTTTTTTTTCCAGCTAAAAATCTGTTTCTTTTTTTCTTTCTTTTTTAATCATATGTAAGTAGCCAGCATCAACATCCGGCAATAGATAATGAAATTAGAGGGGGAAAAAAAAAAAAACTTGACTCTGCTCTAGCTTAAAGAATTCTTTCGATCCTATAGACACGATGGAGAAAAACTGTGCTCAAATCAGTTCTACACAAAATGATGAGTAGGGTATTCATGCTCATATCCATTGTAGTCATAGTATAGCCTCTCTCCCTTAGAAATATCACGAATTGCAACCAAAAGGACCCGGCATTCACCATTTACATTGTATCTCACACATTTCAGATTCTGCTTCTTCCTACCACCCCTGCAGCAAAGAAGTTGGATTGCCTTCATGAAAATTTCACTTCAATATTGTTAATTCATAAAACATTTTCCTCACACAAATAACAAAGTTAAATAAGAGATGTTTATTAATGGATGTTGAGCTTAGAACAGAGCCATCATAGTGGAGAAGTAACAGAGATGACCAAACGAAGGAGATAAAGTTTGTAATGTAGCCTTACAATGTGTGATTGTTTATGCCATTGATAAAGCGAGCAATATTTCCACGCTTATCAGGGCAGATAACAAGGCTTTTAGATGGGTCCGTTGCTAAAAGAAGTGTCATCATGCTATCACAATCATCATTTTGCCGATTTCTAATGTAATCCACATCCCCTGTGTACTCTGCAATTAATGTCATGTCCTTAATAGCTGCATCAGCTTCTACAGTATAGCTGCAACATTCAAGAAGATTAAACTCGACATGCAATCACAAATTGTAAGAGAATCATTGCACAGAACAGGTTAGTGAACTGAATACCCTTCACATGAATCAAAAACCACAATAAGTGGAGGCCATAGGCCACTTTTACACATAGCTCTACACTGCTCCAAGGTTTCAGTATCTTCTTTTGAGAGAACCTAACAGAAGTTAGAGAGAAAGAAAAGAACAAAAAAGCACAATTACAACAGATATAAGAAGTGCTGGGTAAAACATTTATTTCAATGCAAAATAAAAAATAAAATCAATCCAATAAAAGTTCAAGTGAACCTGCATTCCACCATTTTCAAATTTTGCTTGATTTGCACGTTTGCGAGCCATGCCAGTAACATAAGTGAGTTCGTTACTAAATTCCATACCAAGAGCTGTTAAAGCAGTGGCAAGAGTACCCATTTGATCTAGTCGTCTAGCAGGATCTTCTGTCGGAGTAAATGGCAATAATCTTCTGCGCTTCTTGTGATAACCTAAAGTACGCTTTCGCCGTCTTCTGATATCTAGTCACCACACAAAGGAAACAAATAAATGGTTCAGTGTGTGATAAAGTTGAAACACAGATAGCTTTGGGTACTGTGTTAAATAATGTGCATTAAATCCTTCCTATACAAGATTGCTGACACAAAAGATTGAAAATTTGCATATTGGTAATTTAAACATATAAAAGAGTAGAAGAGAACAAGAGCAATAAAACCAGCCTATCACCTGAATTGTCATTCAGGTAATGCTTGTCTACAAAGAGCAATTGTAGCAATAAAAGTAGCGAGACTAGCATAATTCATGTAAAAGGACACCTTCAAATGCAATGTCTTCATCAATGTTCATATATGAACCCTTATTTCTTTTCACTTCCATTAGTAATCTGCATGAGCTCAAAGCTCATATTGCTAGGGGCTTTTGGTGGAAAATATCTGGTGCTGGATTTTTCTAGAATTAGTTCTTCTGCTTATAATCCACATGCAGAGGACAATTAAGATACTTATTCATTAAATTTTAAGATTTGGCAATACTGATTCTTAGAAAGTAGAACATGCACAAAGAACATACATTTGATTGCCTTCCTCTATCCAGATCATTCTTGCTTGAAATGTTCTTCACCTCTCCATCAGATATTTGTCCCAATAGTGAGGCACAAGTTTAGCAAGTCATGGATAAGTCAGAGAAATGGAGAAGAAAATTGATGAAAAAGCTTTCCTAAGTGTATTTATGAAAATTGAGAGTTTAGGCAACGAAGTTCAGGAAAGCACTGAAGAAAACTGCTTCCTAATATAAGAAATGGGCTGCTATAACTGGCTATCAATGTCATAGTCCAAAAATTTCAGGAACAACATCTTCTCAAACAGGATTCCTAATAGTAGTAAGCATAGAAAACTAGCTCTTTTCTCTTTTCTTCTCCTTAAACTCAGAAAAGCTAAGAAATTTTACTGCTCTAAGAAGTTGAATGCTTGAGAGATAATTACTACTTTTCCAATTAAAACAAATTGCGTCTCCAAGGGAACACAGACACGCAAGGGAGCAGAGTGATTTATCTAGGATCTACATGAAATAACACAGGCAATCTGTAATTCTTGATTTATCTAGGATCTGACACCTTAAGTAAAGCTATTATGAGGAAGATTTCTTCCTATTTATAGACACGAAGTAACATTTCAGGAGCAGAACTGTAGTTTTGGGTACATAACTAAGGAATTAGGAATATTACTGTATATTGAGAAACAAGATTAAGGAATTAGGAATATACTAATGTAGTTATCCATAACATGGAAATTTATGATATCAAAATCCCTTCTATTTTTGTTTCCAATGGGATTGTAACAGACTAACAGCTCACTGTGCAGTCTTTCACAAAAATAACTAACTACTAGGCAGATTAGCATGGCAGCTGGCACTTTATTTCATAGCACCAATTGTATTAGTTTCTTAAATAAATGCTAAGGATCTTCCAGTGACATGTTTTCCAGCACTATCAAATATTTAGTTCATTGAGAAAAGGCTTCTGAGAAACAATATACTAGCCTAAAATCTTCAAGCATGGCTTAAGTAGCTTGTTAAGGAGCATATGATACTACAAGGATGGCTCAACTTTTTTATCTTTTGACAAAACAGTTCCATAAAGCATGAATCCACACATCAAACCACTAGATTAAATAATGATTATATCTTTAAGCTAGAAAATAGTTTGCAATGACAGTAAAGGTCAAGATCTCCCCTATGGTATCTAGTGTATAAATATATACATGGAACATTAAAACTTCTTACTAGATAACTCATGGACCACCAAGGAGCCCTTTTTTTTTATTTGTATTGTTTATTAAAGTATTCTTTATACTGCATCTGTTCTGTTCTCAAAAAGGAAGAAATTTTTTTCAGTTGTCCTATGTTTCAGAATTTGTAGACCATACATATGTAGTCCCAGTATACACCTGGTACTAAGAACAAGTAGAAAACAAATTGGATAAGAATACAAAAGTTAGAAAATCACAAAATTAAAAGGATACTAACTTTGAAAATGAAATATACATGTAATATTCTCTACAAAACAATAAAAAATCCAATTAAAATCAATGATCATCATGCACAAATTACATCAATGATCACTATATACAAATTACACTTTGTTTTACCTTGGGGTGATGTGCATTTCATCACCAATTTGCTGCCTTTCTGAATTCGAAAGAAATCATCAATCTTCTTCTGCGAAAAGCCTAAAAACACAATCAAAACAGTAAAATTTTCATTAACATGCATGATCATATATGTGAGCACACAATGTATGTGCAGATACGCACAAGTGTACGCGAAAGAGAGCAGTGGAATTTGTTTGTGCGTACTTTTGATAGGGCGGCGTTGATCAGCGGTGCAGGAAGGACAGAACCACTGCCCAATAGGGACCCGGACAACAATGGGCCTAACACAGAGCATGTGGAAGCCCTTATCGCATTTATCGCAGAGAAGAATCTCGTCGTCTTTCTCGCCGGAGCCGCATTGTTCACATACCAGGTTTTCGTAGTCGTTCCCAGCGCCGCTGCATACGACGGAGCCTTGGTCGTGCTCCTCCTCCTCCTCATCCTCCTCTTCCTCCTCCTCCAGCTGAACGTGCTTGGCTACGGCCATGATCTCCTTCATCGACCTTAATTTCTTCGGCGGCGGAGACTCCGACCTCTCCCTTATGATATCCGAATAAGCTCGATTTTGGACCCTCTTGTGAGCCACCGATACCGAAGACGGCGCCTTAGCCGGCGACGCAGAGCTGGAGGGAGCCATTGATTGGGGAAAGGGGACTGAAACGGAATAAGATTGATTGACGGAGGGTGAATTCGTAATGAGGTGCCAAAATTATTTATTTTACTTTCATTCTTTATTTTGGTTTCATTCTAACAGTTGATTGAATAGTGTTGTTGTTGTTGTAGCTGCCTGCAGCCTGTGCAGAGGAAGAGGAAGAAGAAAATAGAAACGGAAATGGTGGAGAGAGAAAAAATGGTCAAATCGGGTCGGGCAGGTGTTGCCGGATATTTGGCGTGACGCTATGCGTACGTGGCGATGGATTACTCGGAACGCGCGCGGGGACTTTGGTATGCGGATTTTCGGGTTGTTTGGGGTTAAGCAGTCGTTTGGTTTGGGTAATGGAGAGGTACGACAAGCATGAAGCTTTTCTCATTTTGGTTGTTCGTTCGGATCAAAACTACTTCCAATCCATTTCGGGTAATTACATTAATGGGGTGTTCGGTTGGGTGTAAAAGAATAGCAATACAATGAATGAATTGTTCAATTATGTACCTGAAATAAAATAAGTATAACATGTGTTAATGTATCTTATGCTATGCTTGTATCTTGTGTTATGCGTTTTTGTATCTTACGTTATGAAATTTTGTACCTTAAGAATATTGATTTTATATATGAACTAAAGTAATATAAAACATGTGTTTAATGTTATGCGTTTCTGTGTCTCATATTATGCAATTTTGTACTTTAAAAGTATGAATTATGTAAATTTAATAAATCAATAGTTGTGTAGCACATAACATATTCTGTTTATTATTTTATAAATCTGTGTCTTGTATTATAAAATTACTATTATTATTTCAATCCATATATAATTGAGTTCTAGTGCAATTGCCTCTCTCAGATGCGATTGTGGGTTAAATCTAAGCCATTGATGTTGCCTAAATCAACATCCAAGATTAACACTGATTAAAAAAAATGTGCGGTGTCAATTTAGTATTTTTGCATCTAGACAAATTTAAACCTTTAAGGTGCGTATTTTTGTGCTTAAAAAGTGAGTGTTTTTGTACTGTCTGGCTTAAGATGCGTCAGATGTTAAAAATTTAAGTGTGTCGGTCTAAAATTTTAGGTGTGTAGTTTGTGTGCTTAAGGTGCGTCGGCCTAAAGCTTTATGTGCATGGTTTTCCTTCTGAGGTGCGTCAGTTGTTGAAACTTAAGGTGCGGCATTTTAAAACTTTTAGGTGTGTGGTTAGTGTTCTTAAGGTGTTCTGTTTGTGTTATTGGGGTGCGTGATTTTCGTGTGTTTTTTATTTGAAACAAATGGTGCGTGGTTTGTGTACTTAAGGTGCCTCATTTTAAAGTTTAAGTGTGTGGTTTGTGTTCTTAAGGTGTTATGTTTGTGTGCTTAAGGTGTGTAGCTTGCGTATTTAAGGTGCGCCATTTTAATGCTTAAGAATGCTTAAGGTGCGTCTTTTTGTATTAATTGCATTACAGCACGGGAACTAAAAGAGAATATACCCTGGATATACGACCCCATGTACATTATATATATGTCGGTATACGAGTACAGGTATAAGCCTATAAAAAGGCCCTAACCCTTCAAGTTAGGGACTTTTTGGCCTTTTCCTTCATCTCTCTAGAAACATCTTACAAACCAAAGTTCTTTCCACTCTCTAAATTATTATTCATAATTAAGCAATAAAAGAGGTGATTTGGGAGCTAATTCATGGATCTTTTCTCCATTGTTCATACTATTTCCCTACCTATTATGTACATGGATGAATTTACACTATCAGGAACCCTTCCATGCATTTAAAGCTTTAGACCAACACATTTAAGTTTCAACAATTAACGCACTTTAAACTCAAAATCATGTATCTTAAGAAGGAAAATCACGCACCTTAAAAAAAAAATCACGCACCTAAAGCTTTAAACCAACGCACTTATGTTTCAACAATTAACGCACTTTAAGCTCAAAATCATACACCTTAAGAAGGAAAATCACGCACCTTAAAAAAATAAAATCACGCACATAAAGCTTTAGACCAATGCACTTAAGTATCAACAACTAACGCACCTTAAGTTCAAAATTACGCACCTTAAGCAGAAAAACTACTTATCTTAAGAAGGAAAATCACGCACATTAAGAAGTAAATCATACACCTAAAGCTATAGACTGACGCACTTAAGTTTCAACAACTAATACACCTTAAGTACAAAAATCATACACCTTAAAAAAGAAAATCGCGCACCTTAAGTTAACATGAAAAATGACCAAATTGTCACCGCATTTTTTTTAAACATTGTTAATCCTGAACATTAATTATGGCAAGATCAATAGCTATATATTTATATAAGGATTCAGATGCGAGGAAAGTTTCCTGTGCGGTTACGCATCTTAAGCACACAAACAAAGCACTTTAAAAAACAAACTACGGGCATCTAAAACTTTAGGCTGACGCACCTTAAGTACACAAACTACACACATAAGGTTTTAAAATGGCACACCTTAAGCTTCGATAACTTACGCACCTTAAACATACAAATCACTTATTTTAAGAAGGAAAACTATGCACTTTAAGATTTAGATTCATTCACATTAAGTTTCAACACTTACGCACCTTAAGCATACAAATTACACACCTTAAAAAGAAAGAAAATTACGCACATAAAGTTACTGCACCAAAAAAGTTCAACAGCATGAGAACATATATATATATATATATATATATATATATATATATATATATATATATGTTTGGAAGAGAGATTGAAGCATTTCAAAATATTTAATTAGGGAAGTATATATATATATTTAATAAGAGTAATATGATTGGAAAAATTTAATGAAAAAAAAGAAAAAAGACGCATTGTCATAGTCTATGTGAAATAGTATGCTTTCGCGGTTTTGCCCCAATCATTAATTAGCTATATTTATTTAAAAAGGAAAAGAAAAAAAAGAATTATTTAATTGGTTTTTCCTTAAACCTCCTATAATTAAAAGATTCGTAGTAGTGGGCATAGCAATTCCAGATTACATCTACCATGTTCCCCTTTTGAGCTGTTGTTTCTTCTCCTTTCTCCTTTAGATTGTTTTACTTTCAATCTCCCCGTGACTTCGCTACTGCTCTTCCGTGATGGACCCACCGCTCTCGGGGTTTTCCTCCGGCACCGGCGAAAGGCCGTCACCGACGAGGAGGGAACTGCAGCTCCAGGGCCCTCGCCCAACTCCGCTTAGAGTCAACAAGGATTCCTACAAAATCAAGAAGCCACCGGTTGCTCCGCAGCCACAACAACAACCGGCTGCGGCGGCGGCTACGACGACGACCCAGAATCAGCCGGTTATTATCTACTCGGTGTCTCCAAAAGTGATTCACACGACGGTGAGCGATTTCATGGGCGTGGTGCAGCGGCTGACGGGGTCGTCGTCCTCTTCGCAGCTGGGGCAGACGTCGGGGTCTAGCAGTGGATCCGGCGACTTGTCCCCGGCGGCGAGATTAGCTTCGATTGAGAAAACAAGTCCGTCAGAGAGAGAAAGGGAGAGACACAGAGACACGGGGCCTAGCGAACAAATTGAAGTATCGGCGATAATCGAAAATTCAAGTGTTGAAATGGGGCAGATCCCGGGAATATTATCGCCTGCGCCGACGTCGTTACTTCCGATATCTCCACCGGGGCTGTTCTCTCCGGCGTCGGACCCGTGGATGTTGATGCAGCTGAACAACATGTTTCCCAGCCCGTCGGCGTTGTTTTCAGCTCCACTGGTTTCTCCTTCTCCTTCCTCATTACATGATCTCTCCCCATTCTTTGACTTTTGAGTAAAGACTTTTCTCTATCTTTTTTTATTTATTATTTATTTTTGGGGAATAGGAAAAGTAATTTTGTAATTTCCAGAGTGAGAGGAGGTTAAAATAGTCTTCTTCAAGAAAGAAAGAAAGAAAGGCGACAAAGCAAATGTGAAAAGAAATATTGAGTTGAGCTGGCGTGGGGACGGGGATATTTGTACTGTTTTGTACTTAGAAAATTCTTACCAAATACCAGACTAACCGTGAAAATTAGGTTTTGTATTTTTATTTGTCTGGTCATTTTCTTTAGCATAGTGAAATGGCCTTAGTGACATTCACTATTTTAATTTCTCTTACCATAATCCAATAACACTTGCATCGTATTCATTATTGCCTTACCCCCTTTTTTTTTTATCATGCATTTCTGACTAATACTATATATTATCTTAATTTTGACAAATACATAACTAATACTCCGTAAAATGAAATTCGTGACCATTCAAGTATCCATATAATATATTGATATTGTGGCATCATGATTATTAATTAGAATAGAGTAGAGTATATAATAGAAGCCAAAATTTTGGGGTTATACAAGTTGGAATAAGAAGTTGACTTTAGTATACAAGTCAATATTTATATTATACATACAGTAGTTCATAAGCCAGGCTGGTCAACAGTCAATGATGTGGATTCCATGATTCAAAGCCAAGTTGAAGGGAGCACCGGGCCGGCCCGCCGTCCCACCAATAAATAAGTAACAGAGCGTATTAGTAGAGTGTAGTAGCGAATGCAAGTGGTCGGTCGGTCAGCCTCACGAGGCATTACTATACAATTCACTACAGACAGTCTAATCATTCATATAATATATATGTGTGAAGATGGAATAAATTCAGAAGTCTCAAATTCAAGATTTTAATCCAGGAGCAGGAGGATACATATATTACTATACCTTTAATTTTGGTTTTAATTAATATAATTGTGTATTCGTACGTTCCCCAACTCAAAAGTAAAGTATTTTACTCTTTGATCTCCTCTTATCCTTAAATTCCAACTTAACATAACCAACTAACAAACCATATATTCTTGATGGAGTTATGATCTTTAATTTCTTTCTTTCCATTAGTCAGAATTCACGTACAAGCAGTAGTGAGTGATTGTTGGAGAAAATTGTTGTGATGATATGCATGGTGCATTATAGGAGCTGAGGAAGCTAAGCAGCATTTCTGCACTTGGATCTGGGTCTGGATGGGATCAGATAAACGTACATACTCGCAGGCCGGCCTTTTAATTGTACGTTTTGGGAGATGCAGGCCTGGCCTGCCTCACCACTCCTCGCCCAAGTCTATCCACTCAAAGTTTAGTTTACATTTTTTTTTTTTTTGAAAACAGTTTAGTAAGCTACATATTTATTTATTTTTATGAAGAGAAATCCCAAGCAAAACAGAGACCGAGAATAATACCAAAACACACCTGATTGATTCACACTTCACATATTACAATATATATATAATGGTGTTCACGTACATACCTGCATAAGTATCTAACAATATATATAACATGTTTTGCAATTCATCCAGCTAGCTTAGCTTCAACAACTTAACATACATTCACAATATACACGTACAGTATGTATAGTAGGTAGTTTTTAAGGAAGTAGGATTGGATATTTGTGGATGGAATCGGCCCATGGACCCTTTTGGGCCTCGCCTAAAATGGGCCGAATGCATTGGAGGACCAAACTGTTGCATTTGGGCCCAGTTCCCATACCCAACTGCCAAACTTTGTCACCATTCTTCACTCTTTCTTTAGCTTCCAAGTAAGCCAACTCATACCACAAAGACGCAGAAGATTGGTTTCCGAACCTATACAACGTCATCAAAGCCGCCTCCATATCTATATCTCCCAACTTCAACCTCTTTGCAGTTTCCCGAACCACCGACTTCCCGGTCGCCGGAAAACAGAAATGTTGTATCGCCGACTTGAAATTCGGGACATATATCTCTGTCTCTGAGTCCTTGTCGTCTAAAAACTTCTTCTTAAAGGCTGAAGCTAGAAACCGGAGTATCTCAGTGATGGGAAGGAATTTGGCGCCCAGAATGGGGATATGAGTTCGCAGAGTTTCGCCGGCCACGTACAAGACGTCGCCGTTGAGCTTCATACCGGTGATCCCTTGGGAGTCCTCATCGCGGATGGCCGCGTTGTAACGCCTGTCGTCGAACGCCCCTTGCGTCCTCAGACTCCATAGCACCTTGTATTTCGCCACACTCTTGGCTTCCCTTTTGTTGCTCAGTAACACGGCGGCGCCGCCCATCCGGAAAATACAGTTGAGCACCAGGAATGCCCTCTCCTTTCCAGGATACCAACCTGTATATATATATATATGTTTCCGGCCAATTCTTACTTTAATTACAACTAACATTTATGCACGAATGAATGGGGAAGCACAAATAAATTAATTGAAATATAAATGTTGCATGCATATACCAATTAAATTAATTAGATCGATTCTACTGTATCAAATTAAAGTAGGTTCCAAATATCATAAATAACCAGGCCAATTCAATTTACCAGTTGACAAGATTTCAGTGCTGAGAATTACAGCGTTACATCTCCGGTGAGTTTTCATGATGTTGCGGACCATATCGACGGCGACTGTGTTAGCACTGCAACCCATTCCGGTGAGGTTAAAGGTCTTGACGTCATCTCTCATACCGAAGTTGTTGACGATGATGGAGGCGAGAGAGGGGTCGGGGCAAAACCCACTGCAGTTAACCACCAGTATATCGATATCCTTAGGAGAAAGTTTGTTGTTGGAGAGCAGTTGTTGGAAAATGGGGAAGAGGACCATGCGGACTTCATTAATGGCTTCTTGGTGGCCCGATCTTGGCGGGATGAAGTGCAGACCTGGCGGCAAGTAAGTCTGCTCACTTAAACCAGAGAGATTCATGATTTTTTCCATGAAAGCTACGCCCTTGCTGTCAAAGGAGTCCCCCATCATTTGGGTATGCTCCAGGAAGGAGGAGAAGGGGATTCTGCAAAAGTTTGGAGGCTTGAAACAAACGTAGTCGACCACGTACACCGGAGAAGGAGTACGGAGACAGTAGGGCAAGGAAACGACGAGCACAAGGAGAGATGAAAAGGTAAGGAGGTGGTAGAAAGGATTAAGGTTGTTTTGTAGGATGATTAAATAAGATGATTCTATGAAGAAGAAGAGTACGAGGATTGAGAGGTTGAGAAGGTTAAGAAGAGTTGAACGGAGATGCTCCCACAGAAGGAGGTTGTCGGAAACCCCCGCTTCTCTTGGCTTTTCGGGCTGGGAGAGTAGTGGCTCCATTGGAGTGTATTAGCTAGAGAAGAGAATATAATTAATGGAAGATTAGATAGATGCTGTATGTGTGTGTTATATTAGTTGCATATATTATATTATGTTTCATGCAACACAACTTGGTAGAATGGTAGGATTGGTAGCTAGCTACTTATATACATCACAGAACCATGCAGCATTAATTAGCAATATCACTACAAATGCAACTTTTTTTTTTGGTGTAGTCCAGGATTTTCATATTCAGAGACGATATTGACTAATCTCATATTGAATTGTAGGCAAGATTGCTCCATATACTCAAAATCAATGATTGAACCTTCGATGTTTGATTAAGAATGGATAAGTTCCTTCTATTCAACCACACCACATGTTACAAATGCAACTTTTAATTACATTCATTGTATGGATGGCATTGGTATTTTTAATTTATTTAAAGTATAAATAATTGAACAACAGAGTTAACAAAAAAAAAATTGGATTTTTGTTGATTTGAATAGGACATGTTTGCTTTGACAAATTAATAATTTAAGATACAAGACTAAGGGTGCTTTTGGTTCGCACATGGGAATCGGAATCGGAATGGGTATCAAATACTTGGTAAGGGTAATGGGTTTTGGTGAAAGTATTTAGCATGTTTGGTAGTTGGGTGGAATGGGAATGATTATTAATAGTTGGGGAATAAATGATGAAGGGAGATGAAACCCTTATTTAATAAGGGTATGGGTTTTGCCATTGATGGGGTATTCCAAACTCACAGTAGCATTCACAAAACCTATCAACCAAACACTAACAATCACTTTCATACCCATACCTTATGCCTAAATCCCCCAACCAAACACACCCTAAATGTACATTTATGCACGGACATTAATTGCGTACATTTCTTATAGATTGTTGCCCGCTTATTTTACGTAATGTTGTTATTAAAAAAAAAGGTACAATTAAACACTCTAGCTTGTCAAATGAATCAAATAAATCATGTTTATCTGTTACGGATAAAATTATTACTATTGATGATCATCGTTCACCGCTAAATCGCCCCAAACAAAGGACTAGCTACCTGTCACCTTCTATCTGGAGATCGAAGGCGATCGGACTGATCATATTTTTCGTTAGAAAATACGATGGTCGTGTTCTTTTTCAATTGCAATGGTGACAGACAACCTTCACGGATTTTTCGATCGCTGAAATTGTAGACAAAATTCTAATGAAGGATTGTTCGAGGTGAATAACCAACTATTGGATTTAGATGCACTAAACTGACAGGTTCAAATGGGTTACATGCATGATTGGAAATTCCAGATCAATTGAAATTGTTATCCCAATATCCTAAAGAAATAGGCATATTATTAAATTAATTTATTATGTAAAACTAATTAAATAGCATGTCGTAAAATAATTTATATAATAAAAGAAAAGTTTTGCAGTTACGTTGTGTAAACATGCTTATTGCTTGCATGCAGATAAGAATGAATTGAAAGAATAAAGGTGCAGTGTAGGTGTATGTAGGGCTTAGCATTTGCATTCATGTCCACTACTAGAAACAACTGGATGGCCTGGAGGATTGGAATGGCGCTGCATATATGAATGCATGTCTGCCCAGCGCCCAGTAGGCAAGGGATTTTTTGTAACGAACATTAATATTGCACATGTGCTCAATTCTTTCTTTGGGTTCAATGGCCCCGATGCCTGTATTTATTATTATTTATTGAGAAAACTACGTTTTACTTTTAGAAACTTGGTCTCATTTCGACAATTTTAGTCCTTTAATTGTTGATATAGGTATTATGTACGTGTTTCAGTGGACGAGAGAAACAGTGCAACTGTGCAAGTGGTTGGGTGATAGATTGTCATTTAATTTGTATATATATGGAGGCATGCCAATTGCTGGCTAGGCCAGCCCCGCATTAATTATGTGGTGTCCGGTGGTTGTGGGCAACAAACAATTAAGCTAAGTAGTTGATTGATTTTACCGGCCTTTTATTCTTGTCTTCTTTCCATCAATTCAATTCAAGAGGGTACCATACCTTGCCTCAACTTAGTTTATTTGCCTCCAACTTAAAAGTTCTGTTTCGTAAATGGGTGTTAGCTAATCAAATTATAGAGTATAACTAGTTGATAACATTAGCTGATTGTAAAAATGTGTATTTAGTAAATTAGTTGTTACTTGATAGTTATTTGATATAATTTTATTTTTCAAAAAGTTGTAAAATTGGAATAGTGATACTTACTCATATATATATCATAACCCCAATAATTAATATTATTTCCAAATACGTACTCACAACATTATTATTCTATAAATGGAAAGTTTGATTATTGTCATGTTGTGATGAGAATCAGTCAATCAATCATTATAAAATCAATTAATTAATGCGATGGAAGAGTAGTTGATTATGATATTATATTCAATTATATCCTTCTTCTCCCATATTATATATATATATTCTATCCTGCAATATAATGCATGCATGTATATATAGTCAACAAGCCCTACACTACACTTGTCCCCATTCACCAATTAATACCACACTAAATGTCAGCTGGCAGCTGAGCTGATAACAAACTTATTATTATTTTATGTAGAATCAATTATTCATACTTAGATCATATCGTGTGTGTGTAGATAGATAGATAAACACACACACACTTATATAAAATCTCTGCACATAAATAAATACTTATAGTATTAATTATTAATTAACTAAAAGTGAAACAAGCTTAGCTTCTACAAAATATTTATAAAAATAATAAATATTGTGACAAAGTTATGTAATATTTTCCATAACGTACAAATGGAGTGTTCAAGATGCCTAGAAATAGCCCTTTACAGTGCATTCAAGATCCTTATATGGCAGAAGCCTTAGCCGTTTGGGAGGCCCTATCATGGATTAAAACACATGGCGGTCTCAAATTAAAGTGGAGTCTGATTGTCTCAATCTTTATTTCAGTTTATCTTTAGATTGTGCTGACTGTACCTACTTAGGTTCTATTATCATCTGTTTTGTTTTATTTCTGATTGTGAGATCCAATATTTTAGAAATCAAGTTGCTCACTATCTTGATAAAGCAAATGGAACTTGGTTATCTCATTCAGAATGGTCAGATACCCCAGTAGACTTCATAACCGCCTTTGATTAATATTAGTTCGAGAGTTATTACTTTAAAAAAAAAAAGAAAAAAAAAAAAGAGTATAGTAGTTAGAAAATAAAAAAGGTTTTAAGAAAGTAGGATTGGATGGGGAATGATGGAGCATTTGGGGCCTGGGCAACCGTGGGCGGGCCGAATGCATTGGAGGAGCAAAGCGTTGGATTTGGGCCGAGTTCCCATACTGCAAAACTTGATCACCGTTCTTTAGCAAGTAAGGCAGCGAATTAGATTATGTTGAAGCACTGTGTGTTTGCCAGTAAGTAGTAAGAAGTAAGCATAGTCGTTGAATCGCATGGAGTCGGAGTCGGAGCTTGGAAGCATCGGAGAGTACAAAATTTTGTGTCGACTGGGCGGCGGAGCGGGAGCGCAAGTGTGGAAAGCAGAGCACAAAAGGAGCGGCCAAGTGGTGGCGCTGAAACAAATCCGCCTCTCCAACCTCACTCCCCACCTTAACAATTGCCTTCACTCTTCTCTCACCTTCTTGTCCTCTGTAAATCATCCAAACATCATTCGCCTTTTCCATTTCTTCCAGGTTCCCCATTTTATTTTCAATTCTCTCTCAGATACTATTATATTATTGTGAACTCAACTCAAATATCCTCCCTCCCTCCATCTTTAATCAAGGAATTGAAGTTCATGAATCATCATCATACCGTCTTGTGTTGTTCGGACCCAACTATAGTGTTTTCAATTTTATGCGATGCTTTAGGAGAGGAGAATCCCGGCCGTCTCTTCTCTTTGTGTTGCCCGCCCAATAACCTAACACCTTTGCTTTATTTACTGCAAAATTATAGCATTAACAATGCAAAGCATTTAATTAATTTATTTTATGTGCTTTCCTTAAACGCAACGCCGTATACATACAATTTACTGATGGAAGTAAATTGATCCTCAGGCTGAGGACTGTGTTTTTATGGTATTGGAGTTCTGTGATGGAGGGAATTTGGCATCATACATTCACCACCATGGGAGAGTTCAACAATGTGTAGCAAAAGGATTTATTCAACAGCTTGGTATGTACACTAATATAATAAAGGCTTTTTGTGTGCGTGTCTGTGTGTGTTTGTTTTAAAATGTATTTGACATCATCAGATCAGATGAGATGAATCTTACATACACTGGACACTGCAGGAGCTGGTCTACAGCTACTCAACTCTCACCGAATCATCCATCGTGACTTGAAACCAGAGGTGCTCAGCTCTCTCATTTCTTGTTTATCAAACTTCAGCTAAGCATATTATTATTATTATTATTATTATTATTATGCATTTATGTATGTGCATATATATTTTAATTAGATACATTCCTTGCCACACTTTAGTCTTTAGATCTTACCACAAGGGTAGAGACCATTAGAACATTAAATGGCCTGGGGCAGGAAAAGTCATATCTTTTGCAATAAGCACATGCATGTTAATGCATTATAAAAAGTACATTAGTACATACATTCAATTATGAAAATTGAATGAGTGGATGAATAATGATAAACAACAAAGTTTTAATGTTTATTGTACTACACCATTTTGTGCAGCATTTATCTTTAAAATTTTCAGTTAGGAGTCCTTAACTTGTCTTGTTTTTTAGGTTAGCAATCAATAGTTGTTTAGGCAAAAACATTCTAAACAACCCCCACCCCCCTCCCAAAAAAAAAAAAAAAAAAAAGCTTCTTATGAAATAGGCTGCTGTATCTTATAC
This sequence comes from Ipomoea triloba, assembly GCF_003576645.1. Taxonomy (NCBI): domain Eukaryota; kingdom Viridiplantae; phylum Streptophyta; class Magnoliopsida; order Solanales; family Convolvulaceae; genus Ipomoea; species Ipomoea triloba. The sequence continues at coordinate 28,184,748 of NC_044927.1, forward strand.
CTTGAGACTTGTCTCCTTTGAATTATATTACAAAGAATTTATCTTTATCTCAAGTTTTTTTTTTCACCTAAAATAGCACACTGTTTTTTGGCAGCTAAAGAAACTCTGCACAAGTTCTTGTCTCTAACACTGGAAATCTTAAAATCACTAATTTTAAGGCTTTTAATGGTTCAGAATATTCTCTTGTCCTTATGTGGAAATGGCCCAGTACTGAAAATTGCTGATTTTGGTATGTCAAGGTAACTGCAACAACCTAGCTAGCTAATATGGAATTTTGAGAGGGAGATGCTAAATTGCTGTTTCACTGATTTTATTTGTTTTATTCTGGAAGCAGAACATTAAATCCAGATGAGTATGCAGAAACTGTTTGTGGCACTCCATTTTACATGGCCCCTGAAGTTTTACAATTCCAAAGATACAATGAAAAGGTAAAAGCCTGACCGTTGATGACTTCTTTAAATGATACGGAGTACTAATAAACTAGATCTGAATGTCTGATCTTTCTTAGCTTGATAGGTAGACATGTGGAGTGTTGGAGCAATTCTTTTTGAATTGCTTAATGGTTATCCTCCTTTCCGTGGCAGGTCCAATGTTCAGGTAGCATCCATCGTTGTTTACTTTTCTAAAAACTCCTCCTCCTCCTCCTCCTCCTATTTACATCTCCATTTTCTCCAGTTAAAAAAAAGAAGTTATTTTCAATCTCCAGCTTTTGCAGAATATCAAGTCATGTACGCGCCTTCCTTTCTCTGAGCTAATCCTTGCCGAGTTGCACCCTGACTGCATTGATCTGTGTTCAAGACTATTATCTATCAATCCAGGCTAGCATTCACTCTCCCTCTTAATTCCTTAATTGGAATCTTACACTTACTGAGTGTCCTTGCCCTGCCTGGCAGAGAAGCGCTTGTCCTTTAAAGAGTTTTATCAGCACAGGTTCTTGAAAGTGTGATAAAAAGCAAGAGTTGAAAACCACTCCACTGATATATGCTATACTTTCTCTCTATGGGTACAGGAAAGTTGTCTAAACTCTTTGGATGTTTTGATAAGATTATTCTTTATGGTGGATTGATGGTGCCATGATTTTCTTTACAGTGTCATATCCAAGAGAAGAAGTTTGATATTTGGAAGATGGTATAATTTTCAGTACATTAGAATGATCAGATCAGTGGAGATGAAACCATGCCAGCCTGAATCTTAAATGGCTTGTTACTGTTAAACTGTACTATGTACTGAAACCCCTTGGGTGCGTAATAAACTTTTAACTTTGATATTGCTCAGTTATTCCCCAGTTTTGAATATAGCAATGATCTGCCTTATCATGTCACTTAATGCTATCTTAACAATCTCTAGAAACAATACTGCACTAGTTTAAAAGGTTTATGGTGATCATGCATGCCTAGTGGTAGCAGAAACTGTGGTTTAGGGGGTTTAAAGGTAGGAGTTGGCTCATGAAGGAGCCAGGGGCTGGGTTTGGGTCTGCAAAATAACAAAATTGGCCCATGCAGGTCTCGAACCTGCGCACGACGCTCTAACCAACTGAGCTAATAGGCCATATGACACAGTTATGATTTTGTAACCTAAAATCCTTATTTCATCATCTTATCTTATGAACAGAGAACAAAACACGGCAAACCAAAAAATATAAATGAAAACAATAGAACACTAACAATGCAGTCAGTCATGCAGCAATAAGAAATACAGAATGCCTCATTGCCCAAATGGTGCAACATTAATTACTAAAACAAACGTTTTTCCGTTGAGTAAATTTCAGCTCAGCTTACTAGCAAATAGTAGTTCTTGAATAAAGCCAAATTGATCAAACTGTTGAGTAAATTTCAGCTCAGCTTACAAGCAAATAGTAGTTCTTGAAAAAAACCAAATTGATCAAACTGCTTAATAATACCGGTTAAACCACAGGTATTATGTGTGACTGCGGACTCTCCACCCCACCATGATTTACCCAGTAATCATAGTTCCAGCTCCTTCATCAGTTAAAATCTCAAGTAGTAGGGAGTGCTCTAGCCGGCCATCAATGATACTAGCAGTCCTTACCCCTTGAGCCAGAGACCTCACACAACAATTCACTTTAGGAATCATCCCACCACTAATCTTGCCATCCTCCATCATCTTCTTCACTCCTTTGATATCAACCTCCTTCACCAAACTTCCTGGATCATCTCGGTTTTCCAAAATCCCAGCCACATCTGTCAAAAGGATAAGCTTTTCAGCTCCTAATGCTGCTGCCAACTCCCCTGCTGCAGTGTCTGCGTTGATGTTGTATGATTGCCCCGACTTATCAGCTGCAACAGAGGCAATCACTGGGATGTGATAGTTGTCAATGAGGGGCCTCAACACATTGGGGTCTACACTTTGAATCTCACCAACGAAACCAAGCTGTGCAGAGTTTGGGGAGGGTCGGGCAGTTAGAAGCTGGCCATCAATACCTGATAACCCAACTGCAGTTGCCCCTGCCTTGTTGATCAAGGCGACAAGATGTTTATTAACCTTACCCACTAACACCATGGACACAATCTCCATTGTAGAGGCATCAGTTACCCGAAGCCCATTTAAAAAGTTGGGTTGGATTCCCAAACGTCCAAGCCACTGGTTGATTTCTGGACCCCCACCATGGACAAAAACAATCCGGAGGCCAACACAAGAAAGGAGGACAATATCAGTAATAACAGAAGCCTGAAGGGCTTCTGATTTCATTGCAGCTCCTCCATATTTTACTACAATTGTCTTGCCTCGAAACTTCTGAATAAAAGGCAATGCTTCTGAAAGGATTTTGACTCGGGTTGGTGCTGGTGTTGAAATGGTTTCTGGTGCTACAATAGATTCCAAGGAGGTCTTGAGGCATGAGGTGAGGAAAGGCTTTTTGTTGAAATTTGTATTGACAGGGATAGATTGTGGGAGGCTGAGATTAGGATCACGAACACGAATAGGAAAGGCCTTAGAGATAGGGGAAGATAGAGGGAGGGTATTAGCAGCCATCATTACTTCCTTTTTCCCTCTCCTTGATGTCAATACATAGGGAAGACAGACTAGGACAATGATTTGTAACAGCAGATTTTTCTAAAAGTTCCAAACTTGAAAGCTATGGATTATTTGTAAGATTCACAATCTGCAACCAAACCCCAAAAAAAACAGTAAAAAGCTAGAACTCAAATGTGAACTATCTATCTAAGCAAAGTAATAATCTAGCATCCTATAGGTAGGAATTTCAAAGATTTATAATAAAATTAGTTTCTCCTCCTCACTCCTCAGCTCTAGTCTCTGGCTAGCATCACCCATTAGTAAAAGGCTAAAATCTTACTAATCTTACTTACAACATTGGTGGTACATTGCGCGGCGCGTGATGTACTTGTATCAACCACACTTGAAAAAGAGTAACGGAGAATCATGATAGATAGAAATCCATGGATGGTTTAATGAGAGAGATCAAACAGCATCTAGCAAGTTGAACAGAAGCAATGGTCCATAGCTTCCTGGCTTCCCTCCCCACCCCCAATCCCCTCTTAGACTAGGTAATTGGCCACGCTTGAACAAAGCCACGGCATTAAGGTGCTCAAGTCTTAAACTATTACAAATTAAGTGATCTCAAAGTTGAATAGGGCAAAGAGAAGGGTAGATAAGATTAACTCACACATATGCGGCTTTATGTTTTGATGTTAATTTAATTGAGCTAAATAACCATCCCCTCCATGGGAAGATTAAAACAAAGCTGGAAATAAGTAAAATGGAGGAAGGAGTACCTGAGAGAGAGAGAGAGAAGATGAATGAATACTGATGATGGTGGCGCCGCCGCCAAAACTGGGAATTCTCCAACTCTCAACTTCACCGTTTTCTTATTGCTAAATTGTGTTTCACTATGCAGTCAGTCAGTCACAAAAAAAAATTAGTATAAATAAATAAACACTTGACCCCTAAATAGTAAATAGGAGTAATACGAATTATGAAGCCATATTTGATTCCATTGCCTATGCATCTATCCGTTTATTTTCCCCATCGACTTTTAATTTTATTTTATTTTTATATTATTTTTGGAGAACACTCCCCATGAGGACTGTGAACAAATTCAAGCCTTTGATGTTGTCTTGACGGGTGGTGCAGATTGTTTTGGCTTTTTAAAAAATAAAAATATTACTACGTATTTATATAGGTAGGTAGGGAGCGTTTAGTAATTTTGTCTTTAATTAGAATTATATTATTATTTTTTGGATTTTATGCATGATTGTAGGAGGGGTGACTTTGGTAGGATTCCCAATTGTAGTTTGCTTAGCCATTAGTAGACCTTTGGTGGTCTGCGTCCATTTTACTAGGTTTTTGTTGTACGTTGCTCAAATGGATTCGCATTGTGCTGGACTGCTGGTACGTTGTACGTTTTTTTTCCCTTGTGTTGTAGGATGCTGGTGTGTTTCTTTGTTTTATTTTCTTTGTGATAGATGTACTATCGGTATTGAGTTTTTCATTCCCTAGCGGATATCGATTTTGTTACATTTATCGGTGGATGTTCCATTGAATGTTTTTTTTTCCATGGGGCGGGGAGGGGGGGGGGGGGGGAACAGTTACGGGTGAACGGTGGCAATTGGGCGAGTCATTTAGGGTGCGTTTGGTAACCCGTAAAATGACTTCCGGAAAATATTTTCTGAGTTTTTTGTGTTTGGCAACGTCCGAAAAATGTGGTCAACGGAAAATGTTTTCCGTTGACCAAGGAAAATCAGTTTATTTTTTCGGAAAATGACTTACGGAATCGCCAGAATAGTTGTTTCGCATGTTTTCGACCAAAATCAAGCCATATCACCATGACCATGGACCAAGGAGGTGGGGAAACCGCCGAAAACCTTTGCTACAATTTTTTAAATTTTTTATTTTTTTATAAATTCTATTTTTTATTAAATACCATTATTTTAATAACTATTGTAATTTTTTATATTTTAAATAAAACAATTATAATGTTTAATTATACAATTCTATTTATTTTCCAGAAAATGAACCAAACACACAAAAAAGACAGTTTTCCATAATACATCCAAACACTGAAAATGAAATTGTTTTCCGGAAAATGACTCATTTTCCAGAAGTCATTTTCCTGCTTTCCAAATGGACCCTTAGTCTGGTTAAATGTGCAATTTTGTCGTGTGCATGTGTTGGGAAGTGGTGTGCATAATACTATGTGATGGTAAGAGTTTTATAGTTGCATTGCGTTGACGGGGTTGCTTCAACGATTGTTGTTTGTCCAAAGATAGTTGCATGGCTACATAGACAGTAGCAGTGTGTAGAATCGAATCGACACGGAACTATACATATACAACCCCTATGGCAAATCCGCCGATAGTATAAATTATTTTAAGTTATAAATAAACAAAGTAAATTTTAAAGAGTTTAAAATAATAATTTATTTTAAAATATTACATTTAAGTAACGTTTCAAAATAAAATAGTACTTTGTAATTACTAACTTCTAAACTTTTCTATTTAAACTAGCTTATAAACAAAGTATGCCAAAATCTGACCATCTTTTTGAACATAAATACAACCCTTCACGCCAACTTTATCATATCTGCCATGCTTAAAATTATATAATATTTACACAACATATGAAGAAACCATTATGTACAATATAGTATATACATCCTGCTGCCTAATGCGTATCCCAGCCAAGGCTTTTTATATCACCACATGCTGAAAAACCAGCATCCTTACAAAAGACACACCCCCCCTCTTTTTCTCTATATAAATATGTGTGTGTTCAGATGTATATGAAAAATTCAGCTCACATGCCCTTTAGCTAGGAGAGTCCTATGCCCTCAAACAAATACGCCCATGGTATGTACATCAAAAATACGCCGACTGTTAACCCTTGACCTTTTAATACAAACTGTGGCAAAAATTTATAGCAGAGTGATACTTAGAAGACACTGGTGACTTGAACTGCACATTTCTTTAGCAAAAGCATCACAGGCCTACTACATCTGAGACTTTCCACCTTGCTTCAGAAGCAAGTCTTTCATATCTCTATACCCACGAAGCTCCTCTAATGCGTCAGCAGTAGTTTTCGCAGGGATGTTCACAGAAGATGCAAAATTACTAGTAGAAGAATGTTGTACTCCAGGCTTATCAGACATCTGCACAGGATTTATGGTTCCAGGTGTAGAGTCTTGCAACAGGTTCATTGAATCAGAGTCTTGGCGAAGAGGAGGAGCCTTCTTTAGCATAGAAATAAGTGTGCCTGCAGAAACATGGGACTTCCTGACCAGAGAAACTCCAGGTTCATGTCCTCCACTTTGATGTCTTGCTTGGTTAAATGAACACAGTCTGGGAAACAAAAGAAAGGAAGAGAGAGGTTACTCAGTTGAAGTAGTAATCACATTCAACTTGAACCCAAGGAGAATTTCACCTGACTACATGTAAGTTCAGAAATTGAACATTTGGCTACTACATTCACAGATATTGAAGATATAGCTGCAAATGTGAGAATGCCAATGGGTGGCTGGTTAAATAGATTAAACATTTTGAAATAATACCCACCTCAATACTTGCACATACAGACAGAGATAATGCAAGTGTGTGTGCAATAGAAAAAGACACTAAAAAGCACTTTCCTTCTAAGCATTTAGTAAGCAGCCAAGTGTAAAATAAAATTCTACTAAAACCAATATTTACTGATTCCTATCCATGAGCTACGAGCCACCATTACAGAGTCACCACAGTAGAGCATAATTTCATGATTTCAGAGTCAATATTCATCATGTCTAAATAAAAATTTTAAATTTTTCATTACATACTCTATATTTATCACTATACTACTTTAGCAGATAAGTATCGTGATGATCAGGACTTGCCATCTTACTAAGCTATCACAGATGGACCAAGTTCAAGAGTGTAGTTCAGAATTATAAAACTTCTGTGAAGGTGTCCTGTCAAAGCAGGAGATGTGCTATATTACTACATATTATAGATACAATGATAGTGAGGAAAAGAGTGAAGAGGAAGGCAAGAAAAAATGCTTCTAAACCAAAAGATGAGATCATAAACAAGTACTGTATATCAAAACTCCTATGAAGTTTAATACCATGTGTGCATGCAATTTATATGAATGATACAAACATCAATTAATGGATGGAAGCTGCAAAGAAACTCCAGCAAGGTTAGAATTACCTTTTACCAGGGTCTGTCACGTCATCATCATCCACAACAAATGGTCCAGAAAACTCAGAATCATCGTAATCATCCTGAAATGACACCCGGCTAGAGCTTCTGGAGAAAGATTTCTGTGGTGAGCTGTTTGTTTGCATCTTCACCACAGACAATTTATCACCATCATCGACATCTTTTGAAGATGAGAAAAGCTACAGCAGACAAAAGAATACATTGTAAATTCCTTTAATTTCCATTTCACTTGGGGTTGTTCAATTTAAGCTAGATTTCAAAATACCTTATCAACCAAAGAGCTGCTCTTAAGCAGCGCCGGCTGTACATCCATTTTTGTAGAAGCAGGTCTGATTCCTTTCAAGGGGGGAGAAGGGGGTAACATTTGATTGTAGACTCGAAAAGGAACACTCAAGAGCCTTGATTCAGGGATATTAACAGGAGCACTTCCAGACCGTAAGAGAGCCTTCCGTATGTAACTACCAGGAGTGTGGGTAGGTGGTGACAGAGATGGTGATGTTGAAAATGTAGGGGATGGCAAATACTCATCAAAGCTAGTATTTTTGGTATGAACTTGTGGTGTATCATCAGGCAGATGGCGAGATCTACTAGTTGGGGGGAGGTGTCCAGCACGCATTTGACTAATTGAAGCCTGTGATTCTGAATAAGTGGGTGAAGGTGATGGGATAGCAGAAGGTGGTGATGCTCTATACAAATCATAACTCCAGCTATGATGCCTTTCAAGAGGAAATGATGACTGGGAGAATTGTGGCACAGGAGCAGATGGAAACCGCTTAAGAGGTTCTGCCATTGGGCTCCCAACATAATCCGGAATGAACTGAGGAGACATTGGGGTTGAGGGTTCAGAACTGAAATCAGAAAGTGATGAACGATACCAAACTGAAAGACAAAGCCTGCCACAAGATGTGTCCACAGGAGTGAACACAAATTGCTGCATTTCAGCCTCCTCGCTACGTGTAAATGGTTCAGCAAATGATGAAACTCGCGGACAGAGGTTATATGTTCGAATTTGAGCAGATGATGTGAGGTCTCGATATAGCTTATAGCCAGGCAAAATCCGAACTGCAACATACAAAGACCTTAGCAACAAGGTTGTCTTTTTATACAAAATCTGTGAACTAGTGCAACTTGACCTCTTACTCCCAGAACCATGACCAATATTAGCCTTCCTACTCTCATACTGTATAATCCATCTCTCAACAATCTTCTCTTTCTTCCCCTCAATGCCAAACTCATCATGCTCCAAATTCCAATACCTTTCTTTAGACAAACTCCGAACAGGCTCCATTTTAGGGGAGCAATTCACAGCATCCCAAGAATTAGGTCTTTGCACTAAAACCACGTCTATAAACATAGGCTCAAGGTTACTTTGTCTCCAAAAATCTATATTCTCAAGTGCGGCACTGCAATCTTTGAGTGCTAAATTAAACCATTTATCTCTAGGCCGAGCACTGGAAGAGGAGGAGGAGGAAGAGGATGGTGATGAAAGACACTGCTCACCACTATAATTCCGCGAAGAGACGTAAGGGCATCTGGATTCAAGTATTATATGAAGAGTCTTAGGGAAAAACTCAGTAATAATCTGCTCCATCTTAGCAGGTTCGGAGTGCTGCTTATTACTATTGCCGTGATGTGATGCCATAGTGTTCAGCAATCTAAACACAAACAAATCCACAGAAAAAGGTATCAATAACTACCCTGGAGATCAAGCAATAGAGCAGCTGGATTCGATAAGTCAAGATACAGAGAATAAAAGCCACAAAAAGTGCAGAGAGACAATCAAAATTGAGTTCAGATTNGGGGGGGGGGGGGGGGGGGGGGGGGGGAACAGTTACGGGTGAACGGTGGCAATTGGGCGAGTCATTTAGGGTGCGTTTGGTAACCCGTAAAATGACTTCCGGAAAATATTTTCTGAGTTTTTTGTGTTTGGCAACGTCCGAAAAATGTGGTCAACGGAAAATGTTTTCCGTTGACCAAGGAAAATCAGTTTATTTTTTCGGAAAATGACTTACGGAATCGCCAGAATAGTTGTTTCGCATGTTTTCGACCAAAATCAAGCCATATCACCATGACCATGGACCAAGGAGGTGGGGAAACCGCCGAAAACCTTTGCTACAATTTTTTAAATTTTTTATTTTTTTATAAATTCTATTTTTTATTAAATACCATTATTTTAATAACTATTGTAATTTTTTATATTTTAAATAAAACAATTATAATGTTTAATTATACAATTCTATTTATTTTCCAGAAAATGAACCAAACACACAAAAAAGACAGTTTTCCATAATACATCCAAACACTGAAAATGAAATTGTTTTCCGGAAAATGACTCATTTTCCAGAAGTCATTTTCCTGCTTTCCAAATGGACCCTTAGTCTGGTTAAATGTGCAATTTTGTCGTGTGCATGTGTTGGGAAGTGGTGTGCATAATACTATGTGATGGTAAGAGTTTTATAGTTGCATTGCGTTGACGGGGTTGCTTCAACGATTGTTGTTTGTCCAAAGATAGTTGCATGGCTACATAGACAGTAGCAGTGTGTAGAATCGAATCGACACGGAACTATACATATACAACCCCTATGGCAAATCCGCCGATAGTATAAATTATTTTAAGTTATAAATAAACAAAGTAAATTTTAAAGAGTTTAAAATAATAATTTATTTTAAAATATTACATTTAAGTAACGTTTCAAAATAAAATAGTACTTTGTAATTACTAACTTCTAAACTTTTCTATTTAAACTAGCTTATAAACAAAGTATGCCAAAATCTGACCATCTTTTTGAACATAAATACAACCCTTCACGCCAACTTTATCATATCTGCCATGCTTAAAATTATATAATATTTACACAACATATGAAGAAACCATTATGTACAATATAGTATATACATCCTGCTGCCTAATGCGTATCCCAGCCAAGGCTTTTTATATCACCACATGCTGAAAAACCAGCATCCTTACAAAAGACACACCCCCCCTCTTTTTCTCTATATAAATATGTGTGTGTTCAGATGTATATGAAAAATTCAGCTCACATGCCCTTTAGCTAGGAGAGTCCTATGCCCTCAAACAAATACGCCCATGGTATGTACATCAAAAATACGCCGACTGTTAACCCTTGACCTTTTAATACAAACTGTGGCAAAAATTTATAGCAGAGTGATACTTAGAAGACACTGGTGACTTGAACTGCACATTTCTTTAGCAAAAGCATCACAGGCCTACTACATCTGAGACTTTCCACCTTGCTTCAGAAGCAAGTCTTTCATATCTCTATACCCACGAAGCTCCTCTAATGCGTCAGCAGTAGTTTTCGCAGGGATGTTCACAGAAGATGCAAAATTACTAGTAGAAGAATGTTGTACTCCAGGCTTATCAGACATCTGCACAGGATTTATGGTTCCAGGTGTAGAGTCTTGCAACAGGTTCATTGAATCAGAGTCTTGGCGAAGAGGAGGAGCCTTCTTTAGCATAGAAATAAGTGTGCCTGCAGAAACATGGGACTTCCTGACCAGAGAAACTCCAGGTTCATGTCCTCCACTTTGATGTCTTGCTTGGTTAAATGAACACAGTCTGGGAAACAAAAGAAAGGAAGAGAGAGGTTACTCAGTTGAAGTAGTAATCACATTCAACTTGAACCCAAGGAGAATTTCACCTGACTACATGTAAGTTCAGAAATTGAACATTTGGCTACTACATTCACAGATATTGAAGATATAGCTGCAAATGTGAGAATGCCAATGGGTGGCTGGTTAAATAGATTAAACATTTTGAAATAATACCCACCTCAATACTTGCACATACAGACAGAGATAATGCAAGTGTGTGTGCAATAGAAAAAGACACTAAAAAGCACTTTCCTTCTAAGCATTTAGTAAGCAGCCAAGTGTAAAATAAAATTCTACTAAAACCAATATTTACTGATTCCTATCCATGAGCTACGAGCCACCATTACAGAGTCACCACAGTAGAGCATAATTTCATGATTTCAGAGTCAATATTCATCATGTCTAAATAAAAATTTTAAATTTTTCATTACATACTCTATATTTATCACTATACTACTTTAGCAGATAAGTATCGTGATGATCAGGACTTGCCATCTTACTAAGCTATCACAGATGGACCAAGTTCAAGAGTGTAGTTCAGAATTATAAAACTTCTGTGAAGGTGTCCTGTCAAAGCAGGAGATGTGCTATATTACTACATATTATAGATACAATGATAGTGAGGAAAAGAGTGAAGAGGAAGGCAAGAAAAAATGCTTCTAAACCAAAAGATGAGATCATAAACAAGTACTGTATATCAAAACTCCTATGAAGTTTAATACCATGTGTGCATGCAATTTATATGAATGATACAAACATCAATTAATGGATGGAAGCTGCAAAGAAACTCCAGCAAGGTTAGAATTACCTTTTACCAGGGTCTGTCACGTCATCATCATCCACAACAAATGGTCCAGAAAACTCAGAATCATCGTAATCATCCTGAAATGACACCCGGCTAGAGCTTCTGGAGAAAGATTTCTGTGGTGAGCTGTTTGTTTGCATCTTCACCACAGACAATTTATCACCATCATCGACATCTTTTGAAGATGAGAAAAGCTACAGCAGACAAAAGAATACATTGTAAATTCCTTTAATTTCCATTTCACTTGGGGTTGTTCAATTTAAGCTAGATTTCAAAATACCTTATCAACCAAAGAGCTGCTCTTAAGCAGCGCCGGCTGTACATCCATTTTTGTAGAAGCAGGTCTGATTCCTTTCAAGGGGGGAGAAGGGGGTAACATTTGATTGTAGACTCGAAAAGGAACACTCAAGAGCCTTGATTCAGGGATATTAACAGGAGCACTTCCAGACCGTAAGAGAGCCTTCCGTATGTAACTACCAGGAGTGTGGGTAGGTGGTGACAGAGATGGTGATGTTGAAAATGTAGGGGATGGCAAATACTCATCAAAGCTAGTATTTTTGGTATGAACTTGTGGTGTATCATCAGGCAGATGGCGAGATCTACTAGTTGGGGGGAGGTGTCCAGCACGCATTTGACTAATTGAAGCCTGTGATTCTGAATAAGTGGGTGAAGGTGATGGGATAGCAGAAGGTGGTGATGCTCTATACAAATCATAACTCCAGCTATGATGCCTTTCAAGAGGAAATGATGACTGGGAGAATTGTGGCACAGGAGCAGATGGAAACCGCTTAAGAGGTTCTGCCATTGGGCTCCCAACATAATCCGGAATGAACTGAGGAGACATTGGGGTTGAGGGTTCAGAACTGAAATCAGAAAGTGATGAACGATACCAAACTGAAAGACAAAGCCTGCCACAAGATGTGTCCACAGGAGTGAACACAAATTGCTGCATTTCAGCCTCCTCGCTACGTGTAAATGGTTCAGCAAATGATGAAACTCGCGGACAGAGGTTATATGTTCGAATTTGAGCAGATGATGTGAGGTCTCGATATAGCTTATAGCCAGGCAAAATCCGAACTGCAACATACAAAGACCTTAGCAACAAGGTTGTCTTTTTATACAAAATCTGTGAACTAGTGCAACTTGACCTCTTACTCCCAGAACCATGACCAATATTAGCCTTCCTACTCTCATACTGTATAATCCATCTCTCAACAATCTTCTCTTTCTTCCCCTCAATGCCAAACTCATCATGCTCCAAATTCCAATACCTTTCTTTAGACAAACTCCGAACAGGCTCCATTTTAGGGGAGCAATTCACAGCATCCCAAGAATTAGGTCTTTGCACTAAAACCACGTCTATAAACATAGGCTCAAGGTTACTTTGTCTCCAAAAATCTATATTCTCAAGTGCGGCACTGCAATCTTTGAGTGCTAAATTAAACCATTTATCTCTAGGCCGAGCACTGGAAGAGGAGGAGGAGGAAGAGGATGGTGATGAAAGACACTGCTCACCACTATAATTCCGCGAAGAGACGTAAGGGCATCTGGATTCAAGTATTATATGAAGAGTCTTAGGGAAAAACTCAGTAATAATCTGCTCCATCTTAGCAGGTTCGGAGTGCTGCTTATTACTATTGCCGTGATGTGATGCCATAGTGTTCAGCAATCTAAACACAAACAAATCCACAGAAAAAGGTATCAATAACTACCCTGGAGATCAAGCAATAGAGCAGCTGGATTCGATAAGTCAAGATACAGAGAATAAAAGCCACAAAAAGTGCAGAGAGACAATCAAAATTGAGTTCAGATTAAAGCAGAATCGCAGAAGAAGAAGAAAGAAAGAAAAAAATAGTGGACTTACTGTTTGAGGGCTTAAAGGGGAATTCGTCTACGCGGAGAGAATTATATCCACACACATACACGTACGTATCTTATGTGAATATAGATTTGTATGGATTACCAGGCAAAAAACTGAAGATGAAGAACCCTAGGCGGCGATGATTATATGGAGAGAGATAGAGGGAGAAAGGAGTCATTGAAAGAGAAGAATTCCCGTCGTTTTCGGGTTTCGGCTTAAGAGAGAGAAAGTGATAGAGGGAGTGGCAGACCAGTAGAGTTTTTCCGTCGATAGGAGAGTGAGAATTGAGAAAGAGACTGAGAGAGGCAATGAATTGAAGATGTATTTACCTTGCACCACTTGGTAACTGATTTTAAAACCGCACCACTTCTTTCCTTTGTTTTATTTTTTCTTAGAGATATCCCGTTGCATGATATGAAACTATTACTTGTACTTTTAAGTTTTAATATAATTTATTTACACTTCAAAGTTCAATTATTTATAAAAATGTTATCACATTATTTTAAAAAAAAATAGTATTCCCGTTGCATGATATGAAACTATTACTTGTACTTTTAAGTTTTAATATAATTTATTTACACTTCAAAGTTCAATTATTTATAAAAATGATATCACATTATTTTTTAAAAAAAAATAGTATTTCTAATATGTTAGATCTGGACATGTTGACAATTGCGATTGGTTGTCACTTCTCTCATTGACATGTGGTTCTCACATGATCCGTCTCTTATATATGTATGTGTATGAACTTGTGATATTGTTTAAGGTAAAATGATTATTTTAATGATAAATATTGAAATACTTATATGTAAAATGTTACTTATGAAATAAATTGCAATATGTATAGTATAAAATTTAATACCAATTTAAATTGAAAAATAAATCGTTACTTATAATATATATTGTAATACTTATATGTTAAATTGGTTGTTTTTTTAAATGCATATTATTAACTTAGTAAATGTTGAATACAAATAAGAGAGATATCATCTCAAGCATGTCGGTGTCCCTAACAAGGGTATGAGTTAACTGGTTCTGATGGAATAATTAGGACCGGGTGCGGAGCAAGAGCCGGGCAAGAAGGAACCGGGGCAAGTACGACCCGGAGGCGGCCATGTGGCGGGCTAGCCACGGTCAGCCGCGGCCGAGCGTGGCTCGCGGCACGCTCAGCCCGGTTGAGCGTCCGCGGCACGCTCAGCCTCGCTGAGCGTCCGCAACGCGCTCAGCCATGCTGAGTGTGATCTGCGGCACGCTCAGCCCGCAGCACGCTCAGCCAGGCTGAGCGTGTTCCGCAACACGCTCAGCCCGGCTGAGCGCGGTCCGCAGCACGCTCAGCCCGGCTGAGTGTCCGGGCTCGGCGGTTCGCACGTTGCCCGGGTCTCGCGGTGGCGGTTACGGCCCGGGCGTTAGGCGCGCTTCCCTGCGTCTTTTCCGGATCAGTTACGCCTAGGGCTGATATAAAAGCTCGCTGGTTGTCTGATCAGGACATCCTCACTTACTTTTCAACACACTTGTCTGTTTATTACATTGCTTACCTTTGTAATAGCGTTATACAATTCAATATATATTTTACCCCCGCGGTATACTTACGATTCATTAGCTTGTCATACCCCCATTTATTTAATCGGGTTTTGTAATTCGGACCACCCGGGTTATTAAAATCCATCATTGGTGCTCTCATTGAGAGCTCGACGTGACAGCTCGAGCGTGCTATTTCTTTAACCACTGGCTATGGCAAGGTCTGGATCCAACTTCGGCAATTCCCACGGATCACATGGTAACCGCGCGCCTTCCCGTGCCGGCACTCCTAACGGGACGGCGAGTCGCCAAACCATGCATGTGAGGTCGACTGGCGACCTCAGGGACGTAATCAACAGTAACCGTCAGGCCGGGCCGGCCCCACCTCCTCCACCCCCAGCCCCGGGCTTCCAAGAGGGGATGGACGCGCTTCGGCAAGCCACAACTGTGCTGACGCAGATCTTGGATGGACTTC
The DNA here is from genome assembly GCF_003576645.1 of Ipomoea triloba. NCBI lineage: Eukaryota > Viridiplantae > Streptophyta > Magnoliopsida > Solanales > Convolvulaceae > Ipomoea > Ipomoea triloba. The sequence continues at coordinate 28,200,191 of NC_044927.1, forward strand.
AGGGGGGCCTGGTGGCCCCACCACTCGGTCCGTCACGACGGGTGGGGATCCAAGCACCCGCCGTCCTCCAACCCCCGAGCCTCGCATGGATGCGGAGGTCAACTCCCCACGACCTTCGGCAAGAGGGGGAGGGAACAAGGCCCCTAGAGGACGACCCACGCAACGTGAGACCGGCGGAGCCCGGCCGGTTCGAGCTACCAAGTTCGCTCTCGGGCGATTGGGCACGCAAGTCCCGGTCCGTGAACGCCTCGACTTCGGGCCCCAGAATGAGGTGCCCGCCGAGGGATCGGCGTTGCGTCGAGCCCCGAGCGCCGAGCCCCGTGCCGTGCCCCGGCACGAGCAGGCCTCGCGAATAGAGCAATCTGGTGAAACTCGAGGCCGACCCTCGGGATCTCCTCACAACGAAATGGAACAGCTGCGTAGACGATTGGACGAGCTCCAAAGAAGATTGGAGATAGGGGAAGGAGCGCCGGTGCCGCAGGAGGCGCTAACCTCACCCTTCACGGAGGACATCATGGCCCAGCCCCTGCCACGGGATTTGCGCTGGCCAACCATAAAACTTTATTCGGGGTCGTCCGACCCTCGGGCTCACATCAACAGGTACCGGGCGGCCATCATGATGACGGACACCAGTGATGCCGTTACGTGCCGAGGCTTCTTCGTGACCCTAGATGGCCAGGCTCAGGATTGGTTCACGACCCTACCCGAGGGGTCCATTTCATCCTTTGCCGACCTCTCGGGGCAATTTCTGTCGCATTTTGCAAGCAGCATCCCAAAGAAGAAACAATTCACGACCATGTGCAAGTTAGAACAAGGGAGCACAGAGAGCCTGACCGACTACCTAGCTAAGTGGAAGAAGGAGGCGAGGTCAGTTGACAACTTCGACGAGAAGGCGGCCGTGCCGATCTTCACCAGCAACGTCAGGTCAGGACCCTTTCATCGCGACCTCGTCCAGAATCCGCCGAAGACTTATGCGGCATTGCTGGACCGAGCAACGAGGTTCGCAGAGGCGGAGGAGGATGAGCGGAAGAAAAAGTAAGAGGAGAGGGGGCGTCGAGACAAGGCACCTCAGGAGGACCGCCGTGCCCCGAGGCCCCAGCGCCAAGGCCCACGGTTAGCCCCATTGCGTTGTCTCACGCCTTTGACGCACCCGTTGGCCGCCATCCTAGAGCATGCCGAGGTCATGGGTATCGTGTCGTACCCGGCTGAGTGTTTGAAGATCTCGCCCAACGCCGACCCCAACAAATACTGTCGGTTCCACAGGCAGATAGGGCACGACACGGAGGAATGCATGGTCCTCAAACGCCAGATCGAGGAACTCATTCAGAAGGGCTACCTTGGCCAATACGTAAAACGACCCAGCCAGGGCAAGGCTCAAGGCCCAGGCAACGTCTGGAAAAAGAAGGGTGGTTCCGGACCACGCGCTTCCGGGTCCCGCAGAAGGGAACTCGACCAACCCACGGAGGAAGAGGAGAAGGAATCGGATGACTCCCACCCCCCCGAGAAGAAGCAAATCCATGTCATATTCGGGGGGGCCGGAAGGGGGAGACACGCAATCGGAGAGGAAGAAATGGGCTCGAAGCCTTTACGTAGGGGAAGTCGTCCGTCAGCCACACGAAAAGAAGCTTTACGTAGGGGAAGTCGTCCGTCAGCCACACGAAAAGAAGCCTTACGTAGGGGAAGTCGTCCGTCAGCCACACGAAAAGAAGCCGAGGAGGGATCCCATTGTGTTCACGCCACACGAAAAGAAGCCGAGGAGGGATCCCATTGTGTTCACAGACGATGACCTTCCGGAGGGCCCCCTACCACACCGCGACGCAGTGGTAATCAGGCTTGACATTAACAACATTATCGTGCACCAAGTGCTGGTGGACACGGGAAGTTCGGTGAATGTTATGTACCATGACACATTCGCCAAGCTTGGCCTGTCAAGGAAGCAGCTGATGCCAGTGCGGACCCCGTTGGCGGGGTTCATGGGGGATTCCATCGAGGCAGAAGGCTCCATCAACCTGGAAGTGGAAATAGGCGACCTACCACACGTCAAAAGGTGGGAGGTTGAGTTCGTGGTTGTGAGACTTGGTGGCGCGCACAACATCATCCTTGGCCGCCCAGCCTTAGAGGACCTCCGGTGTGTCATATCTATGGAGCACCTGTGCCTGAAGTTCCCCACCCCCACCGGGATCGGGACAGCGAGAGGAGATCAGAAGGTCAGCCGGAGTCTTATATTTGTACTTGGGTATCTCGCAAGCCGCGATCAGTTCCGTGCTGGTCCGGGATGACACGGGAGTACAAAGACTTGTGTATTACGTGAGCAGGGCCCTACGGGGGGCAGAGCTCCGATACTCTCCAATAGAGAAGGCCATATTCGCTGTCGACGCCACAGCAAAAAAGTTAAATCATTATTTTCAGGCTCACCCAGTGTACGTACTCACGAACCTACCGCTGGAGGCGGTGCTAAGGTGCGCAGGGTCGGCAAGCCGACTCGTGAAGTGGTCTATGAGGCTCAGCCAATTTGACATCCATTTCAAGCCCAGACCAACCATCAAAGGGCAGGCCCTCGCAGACTTCATAGTCGAGTGCACTGCCCGCGACGCCACAGAGCAGGCAAGGAACGAGGAGGAAGAGTGGTGGACCCTATCAACTGATGGGTCCTCGAGTAGCAAGGCATGTGGAGGAGGGGTCGTCTTGGTAACCCTGGAAGGATTCCGGGCGTATTACGCCCTCCGTTTCCATTTTAAATTATCAAACAACGAAGCCGAGTACGAGGCGCTGCTGTGCGGACTCCAGCTCGCAGTGAGCATGAAGGTCGAAAAGCTGAAAATTCGGTGCGACTCCAGGCTCGTGGTCGGCCAAGTGTCCGGCGAGTTCGAAGCAAACGAGGAGAGGATGATCCGGTACCGCGACGTGGTGCTCCGGGTCTTGGGGCAGATCGCCCAACACGAAATCTTGCAAATACCAAGAGAGCAAAACGCGAAAGCTGATACACTCTCCAAGCTCAGCCAGGCCACCCCAGAATACATCTCGAAAATTGCAAGGATAGAGGACATCCATAAGTCCAGCTTGGAGGCATATCTGGTCATGCTCGTGCAAAGCCGTCCGCCCTGTTGGTTGGACCATCTCGTACAGTACAAGAAGACGGGCACCCTACCCCCGGATGAGGCCGACGCTAAGGCAGCCAAGAGACGCGCCCCGACATACTAGCTTATCGGGGACATCCTATACAAGAGGTCATATAACGGGGCGCTGCTAAGGTGTTTATACCCAGATGAAGCCCGGGCTCTCATCGAGGAGATTCACGAAGGAACTTGCGCAGCCTATTAGGGAGCGTATACCATGGCCTGGAGAGCCATACTTCAAGGCTACTTCTGGCCGGGGATGGCGAAGGAATGTGCGGATTACGCACGGAGCTGCCCTACTTGGCAACAATTCCAGATCGGCCCGGGCCGACCCGCCACCAACTACACCCCGATTAGCTCCGTCATACCATTCTCAAGGTGGGGCATCGATATTGTAGGAGCCCTGCCCATGGGCTCGGGCAAGCGAAAATATGTCATCGTCGCGGTGGATTATTTCACGAAGTGGGTGGAGGCCGAACCCCTAGCAAGCATTACCAACGTCCGGTGCAAACAGTTCGTATACTCCAACATACTATGCCGTTTCGGGGTGCCAATGCAAATCATTTCCGATAACGGTCGCCAGTTCGAGGGAAAGGAGTTCAAGTTGTTCTGCCAGGAGTGGCGCATCACTCACACCCAAGTCTCCGTGGCCTACCCCTAGGCGAACGGCCAGGTGGAGAATGCCAACCGCACAATAGTAGACGGGTTGAAGAAGACCCTGGAGGCGGCGGGAGGAGCGTGGGTCAAGAACCTAGAGGCGGTCCTCTGGGCGTATCGCACCACGCCACGAAAAGCAACAGGCGAGACCCCATTTGCGCTGTGCTATGATTCGAAGCCAGAGCTCCGGCAGAGGCTATCATTCCGACGCGACGAAGTGAGGAATACGATCCCGAACGCAACGAGGAGCACCACCGGGCTGACCTCCATCTGATAGACAAGAAACGCGAAGCAGCCATGGTGTGCGCGGAGAACTACCAAAGACAGGCTAAAGCATACCATGACAGAAGAGCACAACCCCGATACTTCCAAGTCGGCGATTACGTGCTAAGACGTCGCGAAGCCAGCAAGCCCCTGGATGGTGGCAAGTTAGCCAAGCGCTGGGAAGGACCTTACATAGTTTCAGCCGTGGTCCGCCCCGGCAGTTACAAGCTGAAGACGCCGAAGGGCAAAGAAGTAGAAAGGGTCTGGAATTCAGAACATTTAGTTAAGTACTTCCAGTAACGTCAAAAGTGTAAGGCGGTCCGCCCTCCTTTCAGTTCATATTTTTCTTTTCTCGTGACGCAATAAAGCAGCATTTTTCCCATCACACGCTTTTCGGATCAACCGAGTCTTTTGAGTCTAGCGAGCCAGGGAGCTCCAACTCGAAACAACCAAAACACCCTAGAGGCAATACAAGGTCCGACCTTGCCTATTGCCGAACGGAAGAGTCCCTAGACGCAAGGCTAGATAGCCTCGACTTAGGACGACTACATTCCCTAGGGGTGACACGGGGCCCGACCTCGCCTGTCACCGAACGGAAGAGCCGCTAGGCGCGGGACCACAAGGTTCCGGCCTAGGCCGGCTAGCACCCTAGGGAGGGTACGAGGCGCACGCCTCACGTACCATCGAACGGATGCGCTAAGGGTCGGAGGACTAAGTCTGGCGACCCGACGCCAACTCAAAAAAGCAAAAGCATATAAAAAAGCAAAGGAAAGAAACAGGGAAAGATAGTGATCACGCAATGCACAGACGCTCGGGGACGGGGCCAAGGGCCCAACCAAAACCGAGCGCAAGTTAATCAAGGCCGAGTGTCCACGGACTGGGCTCGTGCCCGGCCTAGGCCTCGGCCAAGCACGGACTAGCTGGCGCCACACCAACAGAACACGCAGCAGATAGCAAAGAAGCGCAATTTATTGAAAGCAGTTTATTGAAGGCAAAGCAAAACGAGCAAAGTCGAAACAAGCATGCAAGGCTGGGGTTGAGAACAACCAAATTCCAGCCATCATGTCAAAGCACAAGAACGAGTAGTCCACGCTACGACAACAACAGAAATATCCAACAATAAACGATCTAAAAAAGATAACGACATGGGAGCCTCCAAGGACACTAAGGATCGCGCGCCCCAGAGGTCCCTGCCTGGTCGAAATTGACCATGCCCGGGGAAAGGCGAATCTGGTCCAGCGGGGTGTCGGCCGCGCCACCTAAGCCAAGCGCGAGACCAGGGAATGGATCATCACCGAGGGCAGCTCCAGTCCCGGATGTGCCATGAGAAGCAGCGGGTTCGGTTTGGGGCTCCGGATCTATGAGTTCCAAAGGGAGTCCCCACGCCTCGGGGTCGAAGGACGGGTCTCGGCACCGCAGTTGCGTGTAGATCTTGTGCTGCATGTCGTACTCACCAATGTCGGCCATGTGCGCAGCCTCCATGGCCACGTATCGCTTCCCCGCCCTAGTGGACTTCAGCACCCCATAGCTCTCCTCCACGTGCTCCGAGATGTAAGCCCGCACATCCACTGGGAAGGCCGTGGACTCGCGGTAGCGCGTCACAGCCACGGTCGACGCCTCCTCGGCGGCTCTCTGCACCTCGAGGGCTCTCCTCTCGCGCAAGGCCATCTGCTCGCGTTGAAAGTTCAGTTGATCACATTGCAGATTCAGCGCCCTCATCTGAGCCTCTAGCTCCAGGCGCGCCTTGGCCTCGGCCTCCAGAGCGTCTCCCATGGCCCCGTAGCGAACCACGGTCTGCAAGCAGAAAGACGAGCAAACAAGATAACCGCGGAACCGAAGGAGAGGGGGAGGATCGCGGAAATACACAAAATAGGGACATACCTCCATTAACGAGCGGTAATCCGGGCGGCCACGACACGACTCCTTATCGCGGGTCGAGACAAGGCTCCGCATCACATCTTCCGCTAGCACATCCCCCTGGAGCAAAGAGACCGAAGGAGGGATGGACACAGGCCAACTTGGAGGGGCGGAGGGCATGGCAAACGTGGAGCCCATCGGGGCTGCAAAGCCGAGAGCGGAGGTAGCAAAGCCAGGCGCCGGGTTGTCCGCTATGGTGGACGCCGAGCTGTGGCGACTTCGTGGAACCGGCGCTTGACCCGGAGGGGAGGACCGAGGCGCGGCACGCGGTACACGTGACCGGCTGGGCTCCCCTCGGCGGGCCCTCTTGCTGTTCTGGCTCCTATAGGCTGCGAGGACCGCGCGGGCATTCTCAGCTTCGTCGCTCATCCCTAAAACGCGCAAGAACAAGCAAGTTATATACCAAGCAAAGCATGTATCGAACAAAGCAAGCAAAATAAAATCATGGGAAAAGAACGAACCACGATAGTCAGGGTCGGAAGCACCGGACGACGACTCCTCGCCCTCAACTATATCGCCCTCGGAACCTCCGGACTCCCCGGAGGACAACACTAACAATCGGGGGACAAGGGGTTGAGGGGGAGGGGGAAGCGGCACACCACGCACGCAGCCTATATCGTGCAGGGCCTCGGGAGTGACCAGAGGCTCCGAGCAAACCCCCCGTTGACCGTTGAGGAAAGCGTTCAAATGGGAGGAGAGGTAAGGTACGGGGTCGACCTTGGCTTTTGAGAGGTATCCCCCCCAGGGAACCTCGAAGGGAAGACCGGGACCGGTGGAGATAAAGACAAACTTGGGTTTCCAATACTTGTTAGCCACTTTAATATCCTGGAAAAATCGAGTCTTAGAGCGGGCAGAGATTCCCGCATAGCCCCTNTAACGACATGGGAGCCTCCAAGGACACTAAGGATCGCGCGCCCCAGAGGTCCCTGCCTGGTCGAAATTGACCATGCCCGGGGAAAGGCGAATCTGGTCCAGCGGGGTGTCGGCCGCGCCACCTAAGCCAAGCGCGAGACCAGGGAATGGATCATCACCGAGGGCAGCTCCAGTCCCGGATGTGCCATGAGAAGCAGCGGGTTCGGTTTGGGGCTCCGGATCTATGAGTTCCAAAGGGAGTCCCCACGCCTCGGGGTCGAAGGACGGGTCTCGGCACCGCAGTTGCGTGTAGATCTTGTGCTGCATGTCGTACTCACCAATGTCGGCCATGTGCGCAGCCTCCATGGCCACGTATCGCTTCCCCGCCCTAGTGGACTTCAGCACCCCATAGCTCTCCTCCACGTGCTCCGAGATGTAAGCCCGCACATCCACTGGGAAGGCCGTGGACTCGCGGTAGCGCGTCACAGCCACGGTCGACGCCTCCTCGGCGGCTCTCTGCACCTCGAGGGCTCTCCTCTCGCGCAAGGCCATCTGCTCGCGTTGAAAGTTCAGTTGATCACATTGCAGATTCAGCGCCCTCATCTGAGCCTCTAGCTCCAGGCGCGCCTTGGCCTCGGCCTCCAGAGCGTCTCCCATGGCCCCGTAGCGAACCACGGTCTGCAAGCAGAAAGACGAGCAAACAAGATAACCGCGGAACCGAAGGAGAGGGGGAGGATCGCGGAAATACACAAAATAGGGACATACCTCCATTAACGAGCGGTAATCCGGGCGGCCACGACACGACTCCTTATCGCGGGTCGAGACAAGGCTCCGCATCACATCTTCCGCTAGCACATCCCCCTGGAGCAAAGAGACCGAAGGAGGGATGGACACAGGCCAACTTGGAGGGGCGGAGGGCATGGCAAACGTGGAGCCCATCGGGGCTGCAAAGCCGAGAGCGGAGGTAGCAAAGCCAGGCGCCGGGTTGTCCGCTATGGTGGACGCCGAGCTGTGGCGACTTCGTGGAACCGGCGCTTGACCCGGAGGGGAGGACCGAGGCGCGGCACGCGGTACACGTGACCGGCTGGGCTCCCCTCGGCGGGCCCTCTTGCTGTTCTGGCTCCTATAGGCTGCGAGGACCGCGCGGGCATTCTCAGCTTCGTCGCTCATCCCTAAAACGCGCAAGAACAAGCAAGTTATATACCAAGCAAAGCATGTATCGAACAAAGCAAGCAAAATAAAATCATGGGAAAAGAACGAACCACGATAGTCAGGGTCGGAAGCACCGGACGACGACTCCTCGCCCTCAACTATATCGCCCTCGGAACCTCCGGACTCCCCGGAGGACAACACTAACAATCGGGGGACAAGGGGTTGAGGGGGAGGGGGAAGCGGCACACCACGCACGCAGCCTATATCGTGCAGGGCCTCGGGAGTGACCAGAGGCTCCGAGCAAACCCCCCGTTGACCGTTGAGGAAAGCGTTCAAATGGGAGGAGAGGTAAGGTACGGGGTCGACCTTGGCTTTTGAGAGGTATCCCCCCCAGGGAACCTCGAAGGGAAGACCGGGACCGGTGGAGATAAAGACAAACTTGGGTTTCCAATACTTGTTAGCCACTTTAATATCCTGGAAAAATCGGGTCTTAGAGCGGGCAGAGATTCCCGCATAGCCCCTACCCTGGGCCCCCCCCGAACTACCGCCTACTTGGAAGAGTTGCTGGAACAGACTGAGAGATGGGTGGACGGACATCTGACTACACCTGACCAGGAAGGCGGAAAAGATCCTATGGGAGTTGGGCTCTAACTGCCCCAAGGCCACGCGGTGGTGGTTCAAGAACTCAATAATGAAGGGATGTAATGGGAAGGCGAGCCCCATTTGGAGCGAGGTAAGGTGCACCCCGAAGTGGCGAGGGGAAGGGGGCTCCAGGATACTTCGACCAGGGACGGGAAGGACAAGCTCTACTGTGGGCCCGACAAGAGACTTGGCGAGCTCGATCTCATAGTCGGTCAAGGCTTGAGCCAGAGTCCCGCCAGGGACGCGGGAGTCAAGCAGTGTGTGGACAGACTCGTCATAGGGCTCGAGTAGCGACGCCGGCTCTATAACATAGCGCGGAGCGGCGTCCATGAGATTCACGGAAGGCTCGGGAACCCCGTCAAAAGGATAGGGAAAATTCTCGTAGGTAAGAGCTTCCTCGCTGGAGGAGGGGAGCTCAAAGCGGTCGATGGAATCTAGAAAACTCTCGTACGGGTCGTACGAGGAAGAGTGCATGCAGGCTAAGCGAGACTCAGACGCTGGGAGGAAACCAAATTTGGAACATGAAAAGGGGAGAAGGACTACTAACCGACTCCAGGGAAGGCGCAGAGGGGTAGACGCACTTGGACGGGTGACACGGATTACGGATGCCCGGACTCAACGGCGGGGCCTCGACGCTCGGCGGCGGCGGAGCACGGTGCTCGGTGGTGGTTCGGTGGCGGCCGACGGTCGGTGGCGACGGCGGTAACGGCGGCCTGGCGACGGCGAGGTGGCGGCCGGCGGTTGGTAGCGGCACTTTGATGGTGGCTCGGTGGTGCTTTGGTCGGTTGGAATGTAGAAAGAGAGGAGGGAAGTAATGTGGCAATGTAAATACGAAAGAAGAATGAAGGGGGTAAAAGGGCTTATATAGGGGGAATTTTAGTGAGATGATGAGGGGTGAAAAGTGTTGAATGGTGTGGGGTATTTATAGTTTGGGAAGAGTAAGAACTTTGAAGGGATTGAACTTCTGGACGGATAAGAACAACTTTGAGATAGAGTTTCGGATAACAGTCACAGTGCAGCAAGGACTCTAGTTGGGACGGACTCTGACCCGGTCTAATGCGAAGGCTTATAAATAATCCGTGTTTACTCTCTTTCGTTGCCGAAATCTCGCAACTCAGAGAGTGGGGGACTGATGATGGAATAATTAGGACCGGGTGCGGAGCAAGAGCCGGGCAAGAAGGAACCGGGGCAAGTACGACCCGGAGGCAGCCATGTGGCGGGCTAGCCACGGTCAGCCGCGGCCGAGAGTGGCTCGCGACACGCTCAGCCCGCAGCACGCTCAGCCAGGCTGAGCGTGTTCCGCNTCTTGCTGTTCTGGCTCCTATAGGCTGCGAGGACCGCGCGGGCATTCTCAGCTTCGTCGCTCATCCCTAAAACGCGCAAGAACAAGCAAGTTATATACCAAGCAAAGCATGTATCGAACAAAGCAAGCAAAATAAAATCATGGGAAAAGAACGAACCACGATAGTCAGGGTCGGAAGCACCGGACGACGACTCCTCGCCCTCAACTATATCGCCCTCGGAACCTCCGGACTCCCCGGAGGACAACACTAACAATCGGGGGACAAGGGGTTGAGGGGGAGGGGGAAGCGGCACACCACGCACGCAGCCTATATCGTGCAGGGCCTCGGGAGTGACCAGAGGCTCCGAGCAAACCCCCCGTTGACCGTTGAGGAAAGCGTTCAAATGGGAGGAGAGGTAAGGTACGGGGTCGACCTTGGCTTTTGAGAGGTATCCCCCCCAGGGAACCTCGAAGGGAAGACCGGGACCGGTGGAGATAAAGACAAACTTGGGTTTCCAATACTTGTTAGCCACTTTAATATCCTGGAAAAATCGGGTCTTAGAGCGGGCAGAGATTCCCGCATAGCCCCTACCCTGGGCCCCCCCCGAACTACCGCCTACTTGGAAGAGTTGCTGGAACAGACTGAGAGATGGGTGGACGGACATCTGACTACACCTGACCAGGAAGGCGGAAAAGATCCTATGGGAGTTGGGCTCTAACTGCCCCAAGGCCACGCGGTGGTGGTTCAAGAACTCAATAATGAAGGGATGTAATGGGAAGGCGAGCCCCATTTGGAGCGAGGTAAGGTGCACCCCGAAGTGGCGAGGGGAAGGGGGCTCCAGGATACTTCGACCAGGGACGGGAAGGACAAGCTCTACTGTGGGCCCGACAAGAGACTTGGCGAGCTCGATCTCATAGTCGGTCAAGGCTTGAGCCAGAGTCCCGCCAGGGACGCGGGAGTCAAGCAGTGTGTGGACAGACTCGTCATAGGGCTCGAGTAGCGACGCCGGCTCTATAACATAGCGCGGAGCGGCGTCCATGAGATTCACGGAAGGCTCGGGAACCCCGTCAAAAGGATAGGGAAAATTCTCGTAGGTAAGAGCTTCCTCGCTGGAGGAGGGGAGCTCAAAGCGGTCGATGGAATCTAGAAAACTCTCGTACGGGTCGTACGAGGAAGAGTGCATGCAGGCTAAGCGAGACTCAGACGCTGGGAGGAAACCAAATTTGGAACATGAAAAGGGGAGAAGGACTACTAACCGACTCCAGGGAAGGCGCAGAGGGGTAGACGCACTTGGACGGGTGACACGGATTACGGATGCCCGGACTCAACGGCGGGGCCTCGACGCTCGGCGGCGGCGGAGCACGGTGCTCGGTGGTGGTTCGGTGGCGGCCGACGGTCGGTGGCGACGGCGGTAACGGCGGCCTGGCGACGGCGAGGTGGCGGCCGGCGGTTGGTAGCGGCACTTTGATGGTGGCTCGGTGGTGCTTTGGTCGGTTGGAATGTAGAAAGAGAGGAGGGAAGTAATGTGGCAATGTAAATACGAAAGAAGAATGAAGGGGGTAAAAGGGCTTATATAGGGGGAATTTTAGTGAGATGATGAGGGGTGAAAAGTGTTGAATGGTGTGGGGTATTTATAGTTTGGGAAGAGTAAGAACTTTGAAGGGATTGAACTTCTGGACGGATAAGAACAACTTTGAGATAGAGTTTCGGATAACAGTCACAGTGCAGCAAGGACTCTAGTTGGGACGGACTCTGACCCGGTCTAATGCGAAGGCTTATAAATAATCCGTGTTTACTCTCTTTCGTTGCCGAAATCTCGCAACTCAGAGAGTGGGGGACTGATGATGGAATAATTAGGACCGGGTGCGGAGCAAGAGCCGGGCAAGAAGGAACCGGGGCAAGTACGACCCGGAGGCAGCCATGTGGCGGGCTAGCCACGGTCAGCCGCGGCCGAGAGTGGCTCGCGACACGCTCAGCCCGCAGCACGCTCAGCCAGGCTGAGCGTGTTCCGCAACACGCTCAGCCCAGCTGAGCGCGGTCCGCAGCACGCTCAGCCCGGCTGAGCGTCCGGGCTCGGCGGTCCGCACGTTGCCCGAGTCTCGCGGCGGCGGTTACGGCCTGGGCGTTAGGCGCGCTTCCCTGCGTCTTTTCCGGATCAGTTACGCCTAGGGTTGATATAAAAGCTCGCTGGTTGTCTGATCAGGACATCCTCACTTACTTTTCAACACACTTGTCTGTTTATTACATTGCTTACCTTTGTAATAGCGTTATACAATTCAATATATATTTTACCCCCGCGGTATACTTACGATTCATTAGCTTGTCATACCCCCATTTATTTAATCGGGTTTTGTAATTCGGACCACCCGGGTTATTAAAATCCATCAGGTTCGTTAAACAATGATAAAATGACAAAAGAAATTATGAAGGAAGTAAACTATTACATTGCTATAGGATAGGACCAGTATGCAACTATAATAATTATTAGGTATCCCATGAAGTTGGACCCTAACCCCATGGAAGGCAACACAAAACTTGGGATTATATAGGAAGGGGTACAGCACAAAATGTACTTTTAAGTAGTTGCCTTATATATCCTATATCTATCAATATGAAATCATGTAATGAAGGGGATTCTTATATGTACAAATGACACTTTGAACTTGGAACGAGCATGAAGAAATTCACGATACTTTTTTATTTTTTGGGTTGTTCTCTTAGATCAGTAGCTCAAGATCTTTGATCTTTGACATAACTCAGTGATAAAAATTGTGTCACTTCCTATGGACTCGTTGAGAATGATTATCTAGATTAGAAGTAGAAGGCGGGATCTTCATGGAAACAAAATGCAGCCATTTGCAGTATTATTGTAATCCTAGGAAGAAGAAATCAAGTGGAGTGCAATTATTGGTTTTTTAAGACTTTTATTTCTCTTGGCTTATTAGCACTTGACAAAGAGAGAGTTACATTACTCATCGTCTTATACTCTTATCTTGGGCAATTAACAAAAATACATTTGCATATTAACTAAACTAATGAGAGTGAGAAGTGAAGATGGCTAATAAGCAAGGCAACTCTTGAAAGCTTCAAGGTTGGTGCAAATGGCAGGTTTTATTATATAAATATAAATATGTTCCTTGTGCAAAAACACCCTTCATATTCATCCTCTGTTATGCTTCATGAGTTGTATAAATTCTGCAAAAACTGCACCCAAAATAGCTTCATAAGAGTCAAAGATGAAGAAGTGGATGTTTGAATGTGCAGCAGCAGATTATGCAGCCATTATAATTCTTACTTCTTATAACTGCTTATCAAATTAAACTTATAGGAGGAGAAAGAGATAAATTACATACCAAGATCTGAGTCATGAGGCCCAGGAGATGCTTCGGGATGGTATTGAAGTGACATTAGCTTTTGTCCAGGAAAGGCAAGACCAGCACAGCTTCCATCATTCAAGTTCACATGAGTTACCTCTACACCTTCAGGGAGTGACTCAGGATCAACAGCATAGTTGTGATTCTGCACCCATTAATTAATTGCTACTGCTATAATGAGTCAAAGGGAGTGATTGACATACATACATACATACATACATACATACATACCTGGGCACTAATCTCAACACTGCCATTGCGAAGGTTGCAAACAGGATGGTTCCCACCATGGTGCCCAAACTTCATTTTAAAGGTTTTACCCCCCAAAGCTTGACCAAGCAACTGATGGCCCATGCAAATGCCAAACACAGGAACCTTTCCAATTATTTCCTTTACTGTTTCAACAGCATAAGGAACTGCAGAAGGGTCTCCTGGACCATTGCTGAAAACAACTCCATCCGGATTCATATTCAAAGTTTCAGATGCTGGCCATGTTGACGGAACAACACTAATTTTACACCCATAGGATGCCAATCTCCTTAGTATATTATGTTTGATTCCAAAATCATATGCAACAACCTTCATCAGCCAAATGAATACAAAATGAGTGTGGTGTTGAATGTTGCTGCATATGTATAAAAAAACATACTAATACTCACATTGAAACTCTCTTGGCTTCTTCCATTAGAATTAAACTCCCACGCTGATTTTGTGCTATCAACCCATTCATAAGGAGCCTTACAGGAAACACCACTAATTAAATCCACACCTGTAAAATTGCAAGCAAACAACAACAATTATAATAAAGCTCTATATGATTCGCATGCAAAAGATGCCATCCAATAGATGCATCTAAAGCAAGATGCATACCAACAATGTCCCAAGTGCGAGAAAGTTCTAGAAGTTCCTCATCTGTTTTCTGCTGCTCTGTGCTCAGCACGCCAATAAGACTTCCATCTTCCCTCAATCTCCGAGTAATTGCACGAGTGTCAACATCATCTGTTGTATGATAGAAAAAAAATAACCTTTCAACATGAATTCTAGCCAGCCAAATATAAAGTTGTCTGCAAAGTGTAATATGAAGATCTTACATATCCCCATTATGTTCCTTGCAGCCAAATAGTCACCTAATGTCTCTGTGCATCTCCAATTCGAGGTACTGGAAAACATCATTAGTTAATTACTTTCAGCAATGGGATGAAAAGTGCAGGACAAAAACAAGCATGTTAAGTCCATAGAGGGAAAGGTAGCTCACCTTAAACTCAAACTTTTAATTACTAATCCTGCCAAAAAGCACTGTCTAGATTCTTCGTCATCTGTCAAAGGAGGTATTCTGATTTAGAAACATGCAATGTTTGAAACACGTAACACAAAGTGAACAGAGTACAGACCAAAATTGACACCAGTGTTCCCAATGTGAGGGTTTGTCATCAACACAAATTGACCAGCATAACTAGGATCAGTAAGGATCTCCTGGTATCTGCAATGTCAGGACATAAAGAAAAGGGGTCAATATCAGTTGCATAAGATGCAATGAAGTATCAAGACTCTTCCCTGCTTCCCAATACAAAGCAGAAGGAACAAAGTAAATCAAAGCATTCAATCAAGAAAACAATAATGGATTTATAAGCTCCCCCCAATAGTGAATGTGTAAGCATAAATAAACTAGGTATGGAGTATATATTTTTCACAGCTGGCAAGTTTTACTCCTAAATCTTATTAAACTTGGCAAAGCTTGCTTTTTTTCCGTGGCTATCATAGGCTCTTTAATACAATTGCACAAGAAAAGCACTTTCACTTAATCTTGGAAGTTTTACAGGAGAAATATGATGAAACCACTAATCTCTGATTTGGCATGCTAACCTTGGCAATGCATTTCAATGTCGTGCCAGCCTAATTTTCTCCTCTCCTTTCCCAGGCCTTTTCCTTCCCTAAACTATTTGGAATGTTAATATAGTTTGGCTCAAGGACTCAATGCATAGTTTGTGCTTATTATTTATTTCAATGAAATGAAACAGGCAAATAATATGTATCAGCTCATCAACTGTATAGGAATAAAGTTTAGTAAACTTAGGCTTATCATTAGTATATATAAATGCAATAGTCGGTTAATGAGTGGAAAGAAGAAATAGATATCTCACCCCGTCAATGATGTATTGAAAACCACTTCTCCAACTTGGGTCCCAGAAGCACCAAAGGATTTTGCCTTCCAAATTGAACCATCCTCGAGCACAAGCCTAGCATCTGCTACCTTCCATGGTCTCTGTACCAATCCTGAGTTGAACAAAATTATGACTTAAAAGTTTGATAAAGTAACAGAGAGTGACTTCAGCGTCAGTGGGGAGAGAGAAAAACGAAACTATGCATCAAGATTCAAATTGGAAACTTCATTTCTCTTTAGGATGGAATCAGTTTAGAATCAGATAAAACAGTGGCAAAACTTTAGCTCTCAAATATGATAATCAAATAAAGTTTTTTTTTTGGGGGGGTCCCAAATAAAAGTAGAGTGCTAAATGTACGTAAGAGTTTTTGAAAAGTTAACCACAAGCTCTACACATGAGAGGAGTGAAGGTGCGTATAGGCAACACTCTTCTAGTCTCCTCACCCAGCATTCCCGCATGGGAAGGATGCAGAAATCCAAAAGATTTAAAATTCATAGTTTGAGAGCACAAGTGTTAGTGATTCACAGGCGGCAGTCCCTCGCCTCCTCGACTCATACACATATAAAGATAAAGAAAGGTGTTTCCGATACCGGAAGGAGGCGCGACAGAAGGAGGAGGAGAGGAGCACTTGACGATAAAACCTCCCCGAAGTTTTGGCGAATACTTGTGGGAAATCGGAGAAGTTGCCACTAAGAAGGAATACTGAGTTTTCAGAGCAAAATCCATGGCATTGGCTAATGGCTATGGCTGCTGCCCTTTCTCTCCCCTCTTCAACTTTACTTCTTTCTAGTAGCAGATTAGTAGGGTGCGGCTTTTGTATACTTTTAATTTTTTTACGGTATTATACAATTTCCAATTCCAGATTTATTTATTCATTTTTTTCTTTTGACTTGCTTTGCCAGGAAACCTACATGTTGAGCATATAATATAAATTTAAATTTAGTTGAAATGGGGCAGACTTGTATATAAATCTTAAACTTTCTCGAAGAATATGTGCCAATCTTTTAGCATACTAGTTTTAAAATTTGTGTTTCAAATAGAGAGAGCAATGAGGTGGAAATATACAGAGCATATTCGTTGTTTTTAACTCTTATATTCTCTATTATCCTTGTTCTTGTCTTTGCTCCCCGATTATTTATTTTTTTTTAATATATTAATCATAAAATAACCAAAATTAATTAGGTTTTACTTGTAAAATTATTCAATCAAAATTTTCAAATAAAACTAGACATAAATTTATAAATACAACCGCTAAACAATTGGTATTACATGTATAAGAAAAGTCACTTATCATATGTGAGTAATTAGTTAAATTGTTATTAACATTCATTCGATCTTTACTTAAACAATATAAAAAAGGAAAAGGGAAATAATCTCTCTCTTCTCTTGCTCCATAATCATAGGAATCATCCAAAATTTATTTCCCTAATATCATTTTTATGGTACATCCTTAACTTATTCCAAACACAAAATAGGTACTTACTAATAATGCCAAATAATAATAGTGTCATCATAGGATTGGGGATATATTATCGATCATCAGAATCACAAGTTTATACAAAAAGCAATTGCTATTTCTTTTTAAACTCAAAATAGACAATTCTTAACTCCTTTATTATAAAACACGGCTCAAACTGCGGGGGGGAATGCGAATTCAATTCCCATCCTTCTTGTCTCTTTGATCTGATCGATAAGATAAGGCAATATGGTGAAGAAGGTATGGTAATATGCATTAATTCATTTGGAATATGAGATTGTTAAAACTAAACTGTTGGGTTGTATTTATATATAATAATAATAATAATATATTGGTTGGTGTGATTAGTAGTTTAATATGTATGGTATGATATGGGGTGCAGACCGTGAAGTTAGAATTTACTAGCAACGAGAGGAGCAGGAGAACAAAATTCAAACACAGGACCAAGAGTTTGATAAAGAAGATAGAACAACTGTCGATACTGTGCGGGATTGATGTAGGCGCAATCATATTTGCTAAACACGCCGATGCACACCAACAACTTCTTGTATGGCCACCCCAACCCCAACATCTCCACCAACTTCTTACTTTGTACAAACAAAAGGCCAAGGCCAAGGCCAAGGAGGTACAGGTAGAGGCAGAGCCAGAGGCGGCGGAACCAAGTGATACCTCCTCCACCGCTTCCTCCCACTCCCAAACACAAAACCTGCTGCCAACTTCCTCCGGATACCATCACTTGTCGTTGTCACTCCACCAGCTCAATCAACTCCTACACATAATGGACCGCCGGATTGCTGCCGTTGATAACAAGATACAATTCTTAAGAAAATCTAAGCAGGGAATGCCGGAGGAGGAGGTTAGCAATTTGTCTCACAGCCACCGCTGCCCTCATGCGGTGCACTGTTGTTGCCGTGGATGCGCCGTGGTTGACCCTGGATGTTCACATCATCGTGGCCTCAACATCACTCTCCATGGGACCTGCAATTCTTGTATGTCGTCTACCCATTCAAATCATCTACTTTGATTTGAGTCCCCGCAACTCTTGCACTTCATCCCCCACATTCACATAATCCCCCCTAATATATATATGTCGTACCCTTAGTTAAGGTTTTTTTTTTTTTTAATATCAATGCAAAATCCAATTTATTCAATCTGCCTAAGCTACCACTATCATTACATTCTTTTTGCCAAAGATTTTAAACCGCACTTATCTTTTCCTCCTATCTATCATAAAGAGAAGGCCTTCCTTCCATTCATACTCACGCAATAAGTTCAAATTTGTACTGTAATACTAGGGCATTTTAAGTTGTAATAAAGGGTGCACTTTACTGTTACACAAATAATACTCGTTCCAACAGATCATAATATCCACAGTAACACTTTTGAACAAGCCAAAAGCTAGCGAGCCTAAGTTCCTTTTGAAATAGTACATCATTCGCACTACCACAGCAATACCATTTCTTTGGTCAATCATGCAGTCCGCAGAGGAGGGGACACCAGTATTACACCATCTCCACGAACAAAAAGGAAAGGAATGGTCCGTTTTGTAGTCTGAAAAGGGAATGAGAATGAATACACACAAATAGTTACCATACGTCTAGAAATTACCACAACGCAGGTCCCTATAGGATGCTACCTAAATTTATAATTTCAATTTCAAATATAAAGGAAGAATGGCTAAGATCATACCCTAACTATCTCCTCATATGTTTCATCATCAATCTCAACAGTTGTCACAATTTCTTCAACATCACCAAGAATCATATTAAGATGCTGATCATAAGCCTGTAAAACAACATACAAGATAAATTTAGTCTCACAATGGAAGATTGCCACTCTAAGTAAAATCAATTTTTCCATTCAATTCCAGTTCATATATAGTTCCAAACAAATATCATGAACTGGAAAATGACCTTGGAAACTCAGAAACACAAAATAAACAGAGATGTTTATAAAAAAACACACAACACACACAAAGATTCCCCTTATACTAGGTAATGCATTAGTTCATAGCCACTAACAGCAATATATTTTACCAATTCCTTCCTCCTTCACAAACTTCAAGTTACTCAACATGAGGATTAAGAAGTAATTCATCAAAGAACAATACGTTCACTGCAAGTTTGTTTTATCAGGAATTGAGAGGGAGAGGAAATTTAAAAAATTAACCATGAACAAGAACAGAAAAAATGTCAAACCAAAATAAGAAGTACTTTTTTTTCCAGATTATTCACAACAAAGATGCCCTTTTGACAATGCAGGATGGAAGGTTGGCAGAAGAAAAGGGAACCCAAGGTGAAGTTAAGAGAATGAGCAGACCCTAGAGTAAAAACAGGAAGGCATGTGTATGCAATTATCTTTTCCCCAGAGAAATAATACTAAATCAAAGAGAGACAGAAAAAACTAGAGTGCCATCATGAAAGTTAAAGTCAAATACTCGTATAGCTGTACTGCTGGACTTCATGAATTGTTACCGGCATTCAACCTTCTTCTCCTACGGTGCTAGTATAATAAAGTCCTAGTTTATTCTTAACATATACTATGATAATTTCCAAATTTACGGCAATATAAAGCACATCCTAGCTTCCTCAAACAGAAATAAGGCAAACAAACCAATTTAACAGTGGAAGAAACATACAAACAGACATCTAGAAATATAGATACACAAACATCATATTTGAAAAATAAAATAATTAAGCATAATTCGAGATTTAGGAGCTAAAGAGAGGCAATATTAATCATCAGAAGATCAGAAACCCTAGAAGAAGAGAAGGGAAAAGGAAATGGTACATGAAGTTTTCCGCGGAGTTCACGGTCGGAACGGAGCTTGACGTAAATTCTCTCGTCGAGGCTGAGCCTGATGAGATCCAGCGGCTCCTTCACTGTGCTCTCTTCTTCACTCCCCATTCTGTCTCTCTCGGACTGCGCGCCTTTTCGATCCTTCACACTTCACATTCAGAAGTTTCTCTAGGTTATAACAGGACCTTTTTCTAACAATGGATTGGGCTCTTCTTTTACTCTGTGAGCCGAATATCTTTTATTTGAGCCCACTTTTTTTTTTCCTTTTTTTAATATAAACCTCCTTTTTTTTTTGTATCGGCTATACTATGGACGCTTGTAGATCTCGTGTGTCCTCTTTTCTAGAATGTTTGTTTGTTCTAGTTCCTATATCGTCAAATGTATTAGCACATTCTTTAGCCTCAGTCGTCCATAGCCAGGATCACTCTTTCGAGGAAATGTAAATGTATATTCTTGAGGGAACGAGGCATGCCCCGACCCGGATCAAAACATCTAGTACATGCTGTACATTGTTACAACCAAAAGCAGTGGCAAAGCCAACTAAGAAAAACAAGATGGAGGAGGATTAATCCTATGTCCAACCCATTGAGATCTTCTCCATATAAGTAAAACTGAAAAAATGGTCCAAATAAATGGGGGGACCAAAACACAATACAGCAAAACAATGAAACTTTTCCACATTATGTAATGGGATAAAGGTAGAAGATGACTCGGTACACGTCTTTGGCAATGTTATTCACAAGGCCATCGATGGGCAACCGATCTTCATCGTGGTGAACTCTATTTCGGTTTCTCCATAAGTGATAAATAGTGCAAATAAGTGCAATGGTAATTGCCTTCGAACGCAAGCGTGTTCCTCCGTGCAATCTGTTGATCCACTTGATTGAGCTCTTGATTGCATTCGTGCATTTGTGAAACCCAAAATGCATCCGGACTTGATTCCAAACTTGTAAGGAAAAGGGGCATTTAAAGAAGAGGTGTTGAGCCGTTTCTTTATCACCCACACACATTGAACAGTCGGTATTGATGTCTAGGAAAGCAAGTCTATCCTTTGTTGGTAGCCTTTGATGAACGGCAAGCCATGTGATAAATGAAAATTTGCGGGGAATGTAAGATCTCCATACAAATCTCCATGCAAAAGCTGGTTGAGATTTCTCTCGAAGAAGGTCATAGATCTGTGAAACTTGAAACTTGCTGTTGTTCACAGAATTATGAAGGAATTCCTTTGCATTTTGCAATCCTCC
>NC_044927.1:28222521-28303685 GCF_003576645.1 Ipomoea triloba
TTGGATTTTTCAGGAATACCAAAAGGCCAACTCCGGTAAAGTACCTGGGCATTCCTCTTGATGGCAGAGGCTCAAAGTTGCTCAATTTTTCCCCTAATTACAGCAATCACTCGGTTAAGTCGAAAAATGGAAGGGATGCACCTTGTCATACGCTGGACGACTTGAGCTCATAATTTCAGTAATCCAAGGTACTATTAGTTTCTGGATTCAAAATTTTCCCCTTCCTGCTAATGTGATTGATCATGTAGCATTTCTTTGTGGAAATTTCTTTGGGGACGGAGAGTCTCCCTAATCACTTGGGATAAGATTTGCTTTCCAAAGGAAGAAGGAGGGGCTTGGCATCATGATTTTAAAGTTTGGAACACATCCTTCTTCGCAAAGGTTTTGTGGAACATACACACCAAGAGGGACTCGCTTTGGATCCGTTGGGTAAATTCTGTCTATCTAAATGGTAGTGATGTTTGGGATTTCTCTATTATCCCGGATCCCTGCTACAAAGATGTTAGATTTTTCAATGCTAACAGTTAACCCCGAAGTTTCTTCCAACTCCTTTAGAGCATTAAGGAGGATGGTGACCAATGTTGGATTTCCTTTTGAGAAAAGCATTAAATCATCTGCAAAGGCGAGGTGTGTAATACCCAACTGTGAGCATTTCGGATGATAGGTAAAAAGTGGGCTTTGAGCCTTAGTTTTGAGTACCCGTGAGAAGTACTCAATGCAAATGGTAAAGATGAGGGGGGATATTGCAAATGGTAGCCAAGATCACTCTTTGTCCATATAGTCGGTTGTCAACCTGAACATTCAAGCAAATAGTCTTCTTACCTCGACTCAGCACTCCACGAGCTGGGGGGATGGGATTGGGGGTCCTAATGCAAGTGGCTCGAAGTGGCTAAGCAAGCTACCAAAAATGACAAATGAATACGATAGTGAACCCGCAAACATGATAAGCGGTCAGGGCTAAACCATCAATTTGTTAAGTTAAATTAATCTTAATTCTAAACCCTGCACACGCACAAAATTGTTACAATAATCAAGCTAATCTTAATCAAAGCAATAATTTTGAAGTTGATTAGATGATATTGAGTAGATAGTAGTAAAAACAGAGCATCAGCAAGACTTGCTTTACGAACAAGATAAATTAAAATCTCAAGCTTACATTATATTATTCCAAAGTTGGTTAACAAATCAAATCACTAAAATATTTTGCATAAAAGTGGAAGATAAACATGAAGAAAAAGTCAAAAAAATTGGCTAATCATTGTTCTTTAAGAAAATGACCCTCAAATCATTACTACTTGCACATACACACCCTTTATATCCAAAACAGTATAATACAATCAGGTCTGCTTCTTCACCCCTATATATTTATTTTCATTATTATGTAATTATTCATCATTATTATCGTATATAGCAGATTAAAAAAATCATGAATTAAAATTGACAATTTAAGCAATAATTTTTATACGAAAGCAATTCGATCCATTCAATTTTAAGTTGATGTATTCAATTCAAAATATATACTGTACATATAAACGGATAGGAGCATTATTCTGTACGTAGCACAGTAGTAATGTTAGGGTGATAAATTGATAATTAAATGTATAACATATTTGTATAAATTAATTGGGTGGGTTTCAAAATACGCCGAAATCAATCCACTAGCTAGCTTGATATGTCTCATTCAGGGAGCGTGTGGGACAACTTTTAAAAGCTTAGGGCCACTACTTTTAATTTATTTTTTTTGCTGTAGCTAGGCTGTTGAGATAAGAAGAAAAAATGGTGGAAGATAATTACTTCACTCTTTGGCAAGCTGAATATGACAGAAACGCACACATGCCTTAAGATTCTTTAATATTGTATTATGGCCTTATGGGTTGGGTGAAAGAGACAGACTCGGAATCAGATTATTACGTAAATCTATTCCTTCTACTGATTAGCCCCATCATTATGTGTCCCTTTCCCGTTTCAAAGGCCACCTTTACTTTATTATTACTCTCTGTTTATTTATTTATTTATTTTTTTAACTCCGATCCGTATTATTTTATTTTATTTTTTACCATATCTAACCATATTATATATTTTGTCAAATTATATTATATAGTATCATTGCGAATATCATATATATGCATGCAATATTGGATCAAATTAAATTATACATTCAAGATATGGGTGATGGCGAACAGAGCTTTCGATAAGCTACTCATGTTCGTGTTCAATAAGTGTTCGTTTATTTAGGCATCCAACGGTTGGCAGGCGGACATGACGACTAACTCAACGATTAAACTAGAGTTGGGGAAATGTGAAAAGTCAAAATTTTAACTGGCAGGAAAATGAAAATGGTGTATTTGATACGCCTCATTTAGTAACCGTACCCTTAAGCAACCAGCTAAGGTGCCAACCAGTTAAGCAGAAGGAGGACCCGTCATGACAGCAACAACTGCCCAATCAATGGCAGGCATTTTTTTTAGTTACACTACAAGATTAACAAGGATGCTTGGAAGTTCAATCGGCACTCCGCACTCAGACCCTTGTGCCCCTGTAAAGATACATAGGCAACATGTTAACGAGGCCACGCAGCAAGACCACCGTGTCCCCCATCCCATACTCAAAAGTTTATTTTCCCGAGCCGTCACCTTTCGGCATTAGGAAAGAAATCCGATGGTTTAAGAAACTTTCTTAATATCAAACTTGTTAACTCTTTTATTTCATTTCCCAATATATGTAAATCTTGTATAAATACCCACTATAAACACATTGAAGGGGTTTAAAATTTAAATCTCTTGCTAAATTATTTTACGGTTGTATTAATTCGCCGTCCGACTACCTCGTGTCGTGAAACCAGGCATTATAAAAATCCGAATTTCACCAATTTGATTGGGCGTGGACAAAATTAATGTGAACAAAGAAAATTCACAAATTCACCCAATTGCGCTGGCTGGCTTGACACGTCGCTGTTGCATCCATCTATGCTATGGGATTCATCTCCTCCAGTCTCCACACAATCCCTTTTTGCCTACCCCCTTCGCAAAACCCTAATTTACCAGTCACCAGTCACCAGTCACCACCCTTTGCGGCTTTGCTCTGTTAATTGTTACCTAACCCCATTGGATTTTTTAAATTATTGGAATATTTACTTAAAGGAAAAGAAAAAATAGAAAACTCAATAATTCAAAACAACCGTACCCCAAGGCAAAAGATGCTGATTACACGTTTTGGTCCAGAGGATTAAACTTGAGAATTACCCCCATCCAATAAATTTCACCTCCACAAAGGTAAAACAAAAATCTGAGCAGCTTTAATAACCTCCTCCTAGTCCCAGTAGTAGATATGCTGGAAACTCCAGTGTTGTTGCAAAATTCAAGCGATGAAGGAGGAGGTGCTGCTGCTGCGGAGCTGAAGAAGAATAATGAAGGCGGAGGTGAGTGGAATTCAGGTGGGAACAGGTGGCCCCATGAGGAAACACTGGCTTTGCTCAACATAAGGTCTCAAATGGAGCTTGCATTTCGTGACTCCTCCTCCTCTCACAAAGTCCCTCTATGGGATGAAGTCTCCAGGTATTCATATTTTCAATATTTCATCAGCTTTATTTTCCCAGAGAGATATATATCATCAATTAATCAATCGATTTGAGCTGTTGTTTACATAAATAAATCTCTTCCAAATTGAGTTATATTACATGCTTGCTTATTGATTCAGAAAGTAGGAGTGTTGTTATCTTAGTGAATTATATATATTGTTTGAGAATTCGGTACTACTCCGTATTTGAATTATTGTAGTAATGATTTTTTTCAATTTGATGCCGGATCGGAGGCATACGCATATACGACTGGGTTTTGAATTTATTATTTATATATATAATATATGGTTAGGAAAATGGGGGAACTTGGGTATCATCGAAATGCCAAGAAGTGCAAAGAGAAATTCGAGAACATCTACAAGTATCACAAGAGAACAAAGGAAGGCCGATCTGGTAGACGACAAAATGCCAAAAATTACAGATTCTTCCAGCAGTTGGAGCTTTTTGACTCCCACCACTCTTTACTTCCATCCCCAACCTCCCATCAAATCCAAATCCAAAATACCCTGGAAAAACCAACCTTGGTATCTCCTGCAACACCCCTCACAATGTTAAAACCCACCACAAGCTTAAGCCAAGATGATCTCAGAATACAGCAGCCTTGCCATACTCGAGGAGACTTCAGTTTGGACGTCAATTTCACCTCCACATCCGCCACCTCTTCTTCGTCAGGGAAAGAATCTCAAGGGATTGCTAAGAGGAAGAGGAAGTTGGGTGATTATTTTGACAAGTTGATGAAGGAAGTGCTAGAGAAGCAAGAGGGTTTACATAGCAAGTTCCTTGAAGCAATAGAGAAATGTGACAAGGATCGGATGGCAAGAGAAGAAGCGTGGAAGAGGCAAGAGATGGAAAGACTGAAGAGAGAACAAGAGTCATTAGCTCAGGAAAGAGCCATTGCTGCAGCAAAGGATGCAGCTATTATTGCCTTTCTGCAGAAGATAACACAGCAACCTATCCCTATCCCTGTACCATTGCCAACGAACCCGACCCCCATATCTCCTAAGTGTGTTGAGAACCAAGAAAGTGTGTTAGAGAAAAATATTGGAGATGGCAGCGAAGAAGATGTGGTGGACAAAGGAAATGACATGCAAGAGAATGTTGCTGAGAGAAGTAGTATTGAAAAGAGAGAGAAGAGTGGTTGTGGTGAGAGTAATTCTGTGCAGACAAGCTCTTCACGGTGGCCTAGAGAAGAAGTGGAAGCTTTAATTAGAGTTCGGAGAAATCTTGACTTGCAATACCAAGATAGTGGATCAAAAGGGCCATTGTGGGAGGAGATATCAGCAGGTATGAAGAAGCTTGGATATGACAGAAGTGCGAAAAGGTGTAAAGAGAAGTGGGAGAACATAAACAAGTACTATCGGAGAGTAAAAGAAACACAAAAGAAAAGGCCTGAAGATTCAAAGACGTGCCCTTACTTCCACTTGCTGGATTCTCTGTATCAAAGCAAGTCCAGGAGGGTAGAACATAGAGGTTCAGATGTTCCTAAATCCAAGGGAGAAATGCTGGTGCAAATAATGAGGCAAAACCAAGCGGAGGAGGAGGAGGAGGAGGAGGAGGCAACAGGAAAAGAAGATGGCGAAAGACCAAGTGTGGATCAAAATGAAGAAAATGATGATGAGTAGCAGCAAATAGTTGGAAATCCCCCCTTGCCTGCTGCAGAAAAAAGAATGCAGTGATGCTGATGGTGGATGCATGAAGTTTTACAAGGGGCACAGTGGTTGTGCCTTAGAGTTGTGTAAGATTACAATTGGTGCACATAAAGCAAAGTGACATCTTTCTTTCTAGTTTAGTCATAATAATAATGTATATGAAATCATAGTTTACTGGGTAAATAGAGAGAGAGATGGTTGTTTAGAAGATTAGCTCACAAGTAATGATGTCCATTTGTGTAAAAGTTGAAATTTGTTGATTGTGTGTTGTAGTTGTATTAATAAAGACATAAACATGATTGGGTTTTTTGAATTGGAGGATGATGGAGTACAAACAATAAAGGAAATAATAATGTGTTACATCGCAGTGCCATTATATTTTTGTTTTAATAAGGCCTTTGCCTTTAGTTATCCAGGAGCAGGAGGAGGGAGGAGGGATTGAACTCACTGTTGGGCTCGAAAATTGTTTTGTTTTATGTAAGCTAGTGCTGGAGAGAGCCCAAACTCCAATATTGTTTGCTTATTCTTTCTTTTTTATCGATAAACATTTTGAAGCATAATAAGAAATAAGAAATGGGTGAAAGTAATTGGTGGAACATCACCTAAACAGGCTAAACTTGTGGTTTAAAGAAGGTTAACAGGCAGGTACAAGAAGATTAGTAGGACTGGGACACACCGCATTATTGTTTCACCTAAATCGCTTCAATTCGCTCCCCGCATAGTCGCATTGTTTTGTTTGGCCTTCCAATGAGAATAAATATGTTATCTTGGATTACCAATTGTGTCGTTAAGTTCTTCTACCACTTATTAATAATTGTTTTCAAACGTTTAAAACGTGATAATAATTAAATAAAACGTGAAATGATGATTTTCACTCCCCCCACGTCCAACCCTTTGCCTTGGTAGTAAAATCGAAGATTTCCAATCGTCAATCGTCAGGCGCAGGCCTTCTCTGTAGTCTCCAACCCAGAATAGGAATAGGAAGAGGAATATGATGATCGGATCTACGCCTTACCCAATTATTATGCTTCATTTCTTCATATATCACGTCACCACCCTCGTTGCAACTGTCTTCTGCAGATAACACTTTATTATCTACATTTATTCATTCTCATTTCCATAATGGATTTGGATGAATTTCGCGTAATTCTATCCAATTCCAAAGTGGACGTTTGGACGCTCATCCACACCGCCATTGACGTGGCTTCGTCCGACTATATCACCGACTTCAAGGATCGGCGTGGCGGAATTGTGGAGAAGTTGTTTTCCGTCCCCTGCCCCAATTGCAACACTCATTTCATCCCCAACCAACTTACCAATTACAATATTAATACCAATGTTGAGACTGAGAGGGAGAATAGTAAGAGTCCTTTGACTCCCGACCCGAATTATCACACCAACGATAATCCGGATGGAAGAGGAGAAGAAGACAAACACGAAGACGCGGATCCTTATGGAGGCTTGTTCGATGACGAGCAGACTAAAATTCTCGAGATCAAAGAGCAACTTGAAGATCCGGAACAGGTCTTAGTTTTTTTTTTTTTTTTTTTTTTTTTTTTAATTAATGCTATGCTATTTTGTGTGTGTGTGTAATGTGTTAGCTTCATCGTATTGTCTGAATTTATTTGTCAACAGTCTGAAGATTCTGTTGTTGAGTTGTTACAAAGTCTTGCTGATATGGATATTACATTTCAAGCTCTCAAGGTTTGTTTTTTTTTACTAAACCAGAAAAGCTTTCCCCTTTTCTTAGTCCCTTTACTGGATGATACAACTAATGAATCCTGTATTTCTATTCAATATTGATTAGGAAACTGATATTGGAAGGCACGTGAATCGATTGAGGAAGCATCCATCTAATGAAGTTAGGAGATTGGTGAAGCAATTAGTTAGGTTTGATTTTCACACATAAACTAATTATTGAATTATTAGGTTGAGGTTTTATCTGTGGATATGGAATTGAAGTGGCTGATCAGAAGTTGTTCAACTGATTTCTAGCTTTTTTCTTGTGTGTGTATGTTTTAATGAGGTGGTTTTTTTCGGTAGAAAATGGAAAGAAACTGTAGATAAGTGGGTGAAGCTCAATCAATCTGAACAAACATCTTCGAATCTCATTGGTACAATCCTCCAAAATGCCATATATTTTTTCCCTCTTGCATTTACAAGTCAAAATGTTAAATGTCTATGGAGTTTAAATGTAATTTGTAACTAATGGTATTGGTGACAATAGCAGATGGAGACTCGCCCCAGCAGAACTTACTAAAAAATCAACAAAATGGTCATCCTCAGGTTAATTCCAATTAATACTGCTCTACTATTTCCCACCTCACAAAACTAAATATGTTAAGTTTTAAAAGTACATACTTCTAAGGTCTAAAGTGGTTATGGTCTTTGCAGGTACCTGATTTTGGGTATTCTCCAAATCCTCAAAGTAAGAACCAAGGCAGAATCAGATCCTGGCTTGTCAATTACTTTTGCTGTATAATCCAATTTTGACATTCTTTTACTAATAATTCCTTTTTAGATGGGAGTTCATGCTCAGATCCAGAACAGAAGCCAAAGTCTGTTCCACGAAATGAAGCACCTCCGAGATCACTTCAATCTGCTCCTCCTCCAAGTGTATTAAGCTCATTCTTCCATTTCTTAACTGCAATATTTGAGAGGGAAATTAATCCCTTTTTTTCCACCAAATTTTCCATATATAAAACAAGAAAACAAGAAAGTTGTTGATACTTGTTATGGGTATTTGCAGAGGCCTCCAAGGGAATCTACCATTGATATGGAAAAGTTAAATTCAGCAAGGAGAAGGCTACAGGAGAACTACCAAGAAGCTCAAAATGGTTTGATTTTGAACTTTGGAATGTATTGCTGTATTGCTAGTCCAGTGTGAGTGTGTTTCCTTATAGAGTTTGTTCATTTTGGGTTTTGATTGAGGTTTGTTCTCTTGTGGTGTATTGTTTGCTTTGTGAAGCTAAAAAGCAAAGGACAATACAAGTGATGGATATTCACGAGATTCCAAAGCCAAAGAACGGCTTCATTGCCAAGAATAAAGGTGGGGGGTATCAGGGCAGGAATCATCGCTGATTTGTCTGAGGTCCATGTGTGCAGTAGGACACAACATTGTGTATATGGGCATTTAATGCTTGTTTGAAGTTTGTTTACTTTGGTTTTGGTAAATAAGTAGAGGCTATTTTCTGTTTGCAAAGGAAGGAAAAACAATTGTCACTTCCTTGGCTACAGCATTTGAAGTTTGTAGTGAAGTCCTTTTTTTGTTGCCTATTTCGCTTCCTTTGCTTCTCCTCTCTAGGGCTGTTTTCGTGTTCATTTGTTAAGATTTTTAAAGTGTTCGTGTGTTCATTTGTTCATTTGTTAAAGTGTTCATTTCTATGCGTGTTCGTTTGTTAGTGAACATTATTAAACAAACACTAAACAAGCTTGTTCATGAGCTCATAACAAACGAGCCTATAAATGTTCAAACTCTGTTCATTTATTCACCAAGCTTTAAACGCTTACCGAACATAAATACAAATAGTTTATCGAAAGCTCTGTTCGTTAACACCCTTACTCTTCTCCCTAGCATGCCAAATTAGCTTGTCTTCAAACACAATTTTGGGTAGTTATGTATGGTTTTATTTACTGTTAAATAGGCATAATGGATAATTAGATATGCTCTTCCATAAACCTTGTATGTGTTTCAAGTTTCAAGAAAAATAGTGTATTGTACAATGCATGTAAAAGCATGCATATATGCATATGCGGAACCAAAATATACTGAATCCGATTTTTAGCTTTCCAAAATAAGGGTACAACCTTTGACTTTGTATGATGGTGAAGAAAAAAGAAGCTGCTCCAGTTTTATTAAATATTTGTTCTACTACCCATTAAAGGAAGGACTTGCCTGTGTTTTCGGCTCAACTGATTGCTGCCCTGACTTGTTTAAACTACTCAATATGCCATCAATCAACTCATCTTTGTGATCTTGAGGTTGATCTGAGACAAATGAATAGGGCTTTGATGGTTTGCTCCTCTTTCCAGTGTTTACTACAAGACTATCACTTTTGATGCTCACAGACTCTGAAGAAGCAGATTGCTTTGCATCATCTTTGCAGCATTTGTCCATCCCATCAACATTCTTTGATGCACCATTTCCACTGCTTTCTTCCTTCCTGCTGTACCACGAATCAAGGATCTGCATCAAAGAGCTCTCTTCCTTTTCTCTGGGTTTTGCACTTTCTCGTTTTGTGGAGGAGGATACGCTCAAGCTCTCTTCATCCATGTCTGAAAAATCATCATCAGACAACGGTTCATAATCCATTCTGCTACTTGACCCCACTTCCATCTCATCCTTCTTCAGGGTTGTCATCTTTGAAATTGGTCCTAGCTCTGCCCATGGAGAGTCAACATCATCAACCTTCCTTGAAGCATCCACTAGTTCACTGTCAGAAGTAGCTACACTATCTCCAACACAACTTTCTTTAGTAAACAACTCATTGGCCGCACTATTTACATCTTTACCAGATGGAATCATATAATTTGACTCTATTCTTATCCCAGGCATTATCTGAAGAAGATTTACCAACTTTTGATAGCCAAGCTTCTGTAAATCCAGTGAATAGCCATAATTTTCAAGGAAAAGCTTCCTGAAAGATCCCAAATTGTACCCTTCTGGATGTACCCTCACAATCTCCTGCACAAGCTTCTGACAGTCAACAAGTACCTCATTTCTAGACTTCCCAAAGGAGTTCCCCTGGCCCTGGGTGACAGGTTGAGACACTCCTGAATGTGGAGGATTTTGGTGTTTCTTCTCTCCATCCTTTTCTTGCAACTTTGTTGGAAGCTCAGCATGTAGAAAGATACTGCTCAACCCAGTTGAGCTGTGAGAAGCATTTTTCACTGCTTTTACAGCAGACCGAGATACTTTGAAAGGGAAGGTTCTTTGAATGCGTTCTTCCACCCATTTCTTATCTGAAATAAACAAATCTACCAGATGAAGAAGATCATTTTCACAAAGAGATCTGAGAGACGAAGGACCACACTGTTGAAGATTCTGTGCCAACTGCAACCTGATATACAGCCAAAATGGATTTAGAACAATATAACCTTAATTGAAGGGGAATTGGCTAAAATATCCCACACCAATGCACAAGTTAACTTCAGCATTGTTCTTAATTGTTCATTGGTGCGGGGTATTTTAGCATTATCTAGGCATGGAGCATTCAGAGAGGAGGGTAGTAACTAGTAATGAAGTACCTAGTCCTTGACTGTAAAACAAGAGTAGAACCTTGTTCTGTATGCAGGAAAGCCTCCATATCCTTCCAAAATGAATCCTCTGAAAAATTCTTGTGTGTCCCAGAACCTGGTTTATTCTGAGTGACTTTCTCATCAGATTCAAAATCTGAATTATTTAGGGGAGACAGACTTTCCGAAGGTCTACACCAATTCTTAATCTTGTTAAAAAATCCAGACTGGCTGCTGGATTTTTCTATAATGGCTTGAGAACTCACACTGTTTTTTTCATCCACCTTTTCTTCGTCTCCAGAAGGGAAAGGATCTAAGCCTTTGGAGTGTTCAGACTGACTTGCTAATTTGGCATCAGACTCATTGATTGTTGTTCGCTCAGCAGGTATCTTATCAGAGCTGCTACAGTTTTTCTCATTGGCATCATACTCCTTTTTACTCCCAAACCACTTTTTCCATAATCTCTTAAAAAGCCCCTGTTTGGGTACAGAACTTTTATCCTCTGCAGTATTTATTTGGCTCCCAGTTGCTTTAGTCTCTGTAATCTGTATGCTTGAAGGTGGTAGCTCCCCTTGTGGCACTTGTATTCCACTTGTGGGATCTTGTGTACTTTGTGCCAACTGTTGTTCTTTTGACAAGAGTTTTGTTGTGAGCTCTTGCACTTTTTGTGATTCCTGCAATTTTGCTGGTGGAGTTTCCACTTTTGGTCCAGAGCATGAAGTTGATGATGACATCTTGCTTGGGCTACCAGAACAAGAACTCTTGGTGCCGTTCATTTTACGAACAGCAATACTGTCAGGTTGTCCTACAATAGCAGCAGAGGGCTCCACCGCAGTAATGCCAGAACTGCACTCATTTTGTTCAGATGATTTAGGAGCAACACTTTGAACCAGCAATTGACCACCACTTCCTGATTGAAGCTTTAATACATGTGGCATTGCTAAGAGAAAACGGGAAAACTTTTTATATCCATAGAAGTCTTTATCAATACTCAAATTGCTTTTTCCCAATTCTGCACGAAGATCAGTAATGAAGAGTCCTTTGGGGTTTGAGGCCAAGATATGACGAATATACTTGGTAACAGGCTTTGGGATTGGGCGAGGTTTTGGATCTGAAGTAGAATCAGAGAGGTCAGAATCAGTATGGGGAGAATTTTGGTGGTCCACAGTAGAAGCAAAAGGGTCTTCAAGAGGTGCCTTGTAATGGCCATACCAAGAAGCATAAGGACCATCTGGGGGATGATTAAAATGCTTTCCTGTAAGGTCATCCCCTCTGAGTAAAGCATTCCATTGCCACATGATACTAGCAGCACTAAAGAGTGCAACAGAAGCATTTTCTGGGCTGGCAAGCAAGATATTATAGTTGTTCATTCTTAGGCGGTGTAAAATACCAGCAAATTCACAATCACCAGTGATTAAGAAAAGGTGTGCAGGTGGAGGATTTTGGGAAACCCAATACATAAGATCTACAAGAAGAGATCTATCGGCACTACTCTTTCCACCTGAAATTTTGGAAGGAGGATGATTAATGAACCAACTTCCAAAGTAAGGGAGGAAGTGAAGGGTGGAGCATTAACACATTCATTCAGAGTCAGAAAATATGGTAATAAAGAAATGAATAATGTATGATATAAAAACCAAGCAGCCTCTTTTTTTAGTCTTTAGACTAAGTTGAAGAAAGCTAAGCTAAGTAATTTTGGGGTTGAACACAGTAGGAAGTAATTAACAGTGTAGAAAATATGGTTTGTTGAAGAAATAGATAGAGGGGTTTACCGTTTGGAATGTGAGTGAGATTGATCCCGGTGGAAGAAAGTGCCTCCTGATTGGGGCGCGGGAGGTGGAGAATGTCTCCAAATGCGGTGATTTGGATGGGACCTTTGATCCCATTGGCCCTAATGGCGGCAGTGATGCTATGGGCGACCTTAAAGACATTGACGGCGGGCGGCAAGCTACAATTCTCGAAATCCCACCAAACGGAGACCTTAACGTTCCGCCCATCCTCCTCATGTCGGCGAGAGTGGTAGGAAGGGTGGTTATGGGAGGCGGCGGAAAAATGGGAGAGTTGGAAAAGCTTATAGCAAGGGGGCTTTGTGGTTGTGTATAGAAATAGGGTGAAAACGGGTCTGGGGAAAAGGGGTTTCATGCTATTCCCAATTTATGACTGAAGAAGAAGATGATGTTTGTGTCATTTCATTTCAGTTTCAGAAATGGCCTGGCATGGCAATTTTTTTTGGTTGAACAAGGGTTTAGAGAGAGGAGCGCTAAAACCCTAGAGCAGGTGCAGCTCACGTGAGTTACTATCCGCTTGAGATGGGCCGGGGTGGTACGTAGCAGTAATACCTGAACTTGTATTAGTTGTATGCATATAGTCATGTAGAGAGGCCCAACAAACGCAATAATTGAATTGAGTTGAATTGGTGTTGTGGGAGGCAAAGGTGGACCTGGGTCCAATACAACGCTGTTTCACTATTTTAAAAAAAAATAAAAAAAAATAAAAAAATTATTAAACATATAGCCCTGAAATGTGTGAATGCGAAGGTTTCAAATTGTGAATATGGAGTATAGAATTTGTGAATGTAGAGTTATGAATGTGTGAATCTGTAGTACAGTTAATAGAGTTATAGCAGTCTTGAAATATGTGAATGTGGAGATTTCAAATTGTGAATATGGAATATAGAATTTGTGAATGTAGAGTTATGAATGTGTGAATATGTAGTAGAGTTAACAGAGTTCTAGCAACTTGTAGCCCTGCAATGTATAAATGTGGAGTTCCCAAGTATTGAACATGGAGTATAGGACCTGTGAATATAGAGTTCTGAATGTGTGAATGCATCAGTGGTAATATAGTTACTAAACATATAGCCCTGTAATGTGTGAATGTGGAGTTTTCAAATTGTGAATATGGAGTATAGGGTCTGTGAATGTAGAGTTTGTGTTCTGTTGCGATGATGAGCCGTTAATGCCGTTAATTTTTATTTTTTTTTAAAAAAAATTGTGAAACAGCGTCGTATTACATGGATCAAAGTCTATATTGTATTTTAAATTTTTGTCTAAAATGATATTTAGATAATGTACATTTAGTTAACATATTAGGTAACTTTGGTTAATCTATTATGTACATGTAAATAAACTGAATGTAATTAATTATAATATGTATATAATTTATTAACCGAGTGTACATACTACGATAACTGCGGTCATATATGCATGCAATTTGAATGTTAAATGATATAACAATGGTGCCAAATTTGAGCATTGCAGCTTTCTTACCGGGTAAATGTATGTAAATATTATACATTCAAAAGAATAACAAATAAATTAAATACACATAGGTGCCCTCACTTACCATATCTATAGATATATGTTGAATACTGGTGTAGGTGTTTTTTCCGAATTGCCAAGCCTGTAAGTGTATGTGATGTACTAGTGAGGAAGAATGCATGATATGATATGATAGATAGTATAGGTGGGAGGGATATTTTTTTGAATACTACTAACTCTATTACAATGCATATTGCCCACTAAGGCTCGAACCCACCACCCTATAAAGGGAAGAGTTTGATGCCACTGGACTACAAGGTTCTTGGCATGGGTGGGAGGGATATGATTGCTTTATTTCATCCAAAATGGATGGGAGCTGAGGGAGTTTGGTTAGTTATTGGTACAGTCAGTAATGATTTGATTTGCACTTTAACAACACAACCAACAATATATATATATAATGCCTTCCTTAAATTAGCTTGCTTAGCTTGTTTGCATATACATATACATATAATATATACTACCAAATGAAATGAAACCACCATCCACCACCACCTTTGCTTTCAACAAAGAATTCACCCCTCCCTCCTCCTAGCTTCATTTCCTCTAAACCCACACCGTCCACGTGTAATCAATGCCATCATCTTCAAAATCTTATCATTATTGCTACCAACCCTCCTTCCACAATTTGCCACAACACATTTTTCCATATTTAGCTGCTACTTCAAATCACAAATCATCACACTCCAATCTCATCATTCCTTTAATTTATTTCATCTCTTTATTCTATGCTCTACTAATCTTTTACGCGGAATTCATATATCACTTCTAAAAATAAAATTTATTTTAACCCAACTTAAATGGAAAGTAAATCTTAATATATACTGATTATTTCAATAAATTTCATGTTATTGACTTAATGTGCTATCATATACGTAGTATTATTTTTGCATTGTTATCCTCCTATAACTTTAAAGTATTTCATACTAATATATATAACTAATCCTAGAAGAGATTGTAGGAATGACTACAAGTTTATATGGAAAGATTATAAAAATTTTAAAACTCAAAATGAAACTTCCAAAATGATATTGGCAAAAAAAAAAAAAAAAAGTATTTTGGTTGGGCAACAATAACAAAACACGCAAGTTTTATAGCAGAGCTCCAACTGCATGCCAGCTAAATTACAGTGAAGCCTCTTAGCTTAGCTTGTAATGAGTGTAAAGCTATCCAAAATATTTAATATTCATTTCCGAGTTTCCGGATTTCTTTTAATATAATTATGAGCATGGAGGGAGCTATCATTGTAATAATATTTATTTCTTGACTTTTGTTTGTTATATATGGTGTAATTCTTTTTGAATACTATCGCTGTTTATAAGCGTGTTTTCTCCGCGTTGGGCTTTGCCTCTGGGTATCTTCTGATGGGGTTTACATTCAGTTCCTAACCCCAAACATTTGTTTGGCACCAAAAAGTTGGCTCCTCTGGAAGCCCCCAACACTGAAAGATTGAATTTTCAACTTGGATTTTGAGTAAATTTCAATATTTTTTATTTAATCCTCCTGTGGAAATGGCTATGAATACCGGAGGGAGACTCATTGCTGGTTCTCACAATAGGAATGAGTTTGTGCTCATCAATGCTGATGAAATTGGAAGAGTAAGTATCTCTAAAGCCCCTCATTTCAATTCCGTTTTTAGTTCTTAATTTTGATTATATATTTTTACCTGGGACTAATCATTCATTGCCATTGGGAAATCTGATAACTAGCTTTAAATGCTATTTTCATGTCTGTATCGTTGCTAAAAGTCAGTGTTGTCTATTAACAAACTCCTTGGAATTATACTAGTATAATTTGATGCTAAGTAATTATTGTTTGAGAATAAGACAAGAGACAGGTGATTGCTATGTTTGCATACTTGTATTTGATGGTTTGGTTATACTTATAGAACAATCCTTGTTTTGTTGAAATCCTTGTCCAGATAAAGTCTGTGAGAGAATTAAGTAGCCAAATATGCCAAATTTGTGGGGATGAAATAGAGATTACTATAGATGGAGAACTTGTTGCGCCCGCGGAAGTGGGATAGATCAGATTGCAACAATAATTTGAGAAAGAAAAATAAATGAGGCACAGATTTTACGTGGAAAACCCCTAAACAAATTAGGGTAAAAACCACGGGCAAGGGTAGAAGAATTTCACTATGAGAAAATAGGAGTTACAACCACTCTCTAACTAACAAGGAGAAAACAAGGATAATTCTCTCTTGCTAGGAAGGAGAAATACACTCAACAAACTCTCTAATATCTCTAGTATATGAGGGAAGAATAAAATGATTTGGGATGGCTAGAATGACAAAATGACCACCCTATTTATAGTTGAGAATTTGGGGTCATTTTGTAGTTAGCCTAAAATGTAGGGACCAAACAATAAATATTTTGTTCAACAAAGTTTGGCTACCTAACATTTGTGTTCAAAGTTTTCAGCTTGCTGCCTAATCTTGAGGGCTGCTGCCAAACTCCATTTGCCGACAGAACTCTTTGTTGCCTGCAACGAATGTGCTTTCCCTGTTTGCAGACCCTGCTATGAGTATGAGAGAAGAGAGGGAAATCAGGCATGCCCTCAGTGCAAAACTAGATACAAACGCATCAAAGGTTAGTATTGTCCTTATATGCTTATGTAAATTCTCATTGGATGAGACTTACCCATTTCATATCTTGTTTGATTGGCAGGTTGTCCTCGGGTTGAAGGTGATGAGGAAGAGGATGACATTGATGACTTAGAACATGAGTTTGATTACAGTGATATTGATGCTACAGGACCAAATGCAGCTGAAAGAACAATTCCTGCTTCCCATGGCCATGGTTATCATGCAAGTTCATCTGGGAACAACACACCAACCCCTGGATTGGAAATACCACTCTTGACATATAGAGAAGAGGTAATTATTTGCAATATTTAGATCATATCTTCATCCTTCCCTGTTTCCTAATTCCTAGAGAACCATGACAATAATCAAATTGGCATGACTTTAATTCACTGACTCTTTTGCCTCGTCCAGGATGCTCAAATCTCTGATGGTCAGGATGCTCTTATAGTGCCTTCATCAGCTAGTATTGTGAATGGGGACTCATCCACATCTTGTAAGTTATTTGGGTTTATCGGATTTTACTTCTCTAGCACGTCATACTTTTTTCATTTATTATTTTTATTTAACCAGTAAATCTTTGTTTTCTCAGTGCAATGTAGACCAATGGTTCCAGAGAAGGACATTGCATTATATGGCTATGGAAGTGTGGCATGGAAGGAACACATGGAGGAGTGGAAGAAAAAGGAAGGTGACAAGCATCAAGTCAATAGTGATAATGAACTTGAAGACCCTGATTTTCCTATGTAAGTAACTTCTACAAATTTGAACTGCACTAATGACTTAATAAGTTGTCATTAGAGATTTTCTTTTGTTTCCTCATGTCCAGCCTCTTTGCCTTGATTGTTAATCAAATGGATGAATTTGTTGACTGATGTTTTGAATTCTCAGGATGGATGAAGGGAGGCAGCCACTTTCAAGAAAGTTGCCCATTGCTTCTAGCAAAATAAATCCTTACAGGATTCTCATCATTCTGCGCCTTGTCATTCTTGGCTTCTTTTTCCATTATAGAATTCTTCATCCAGTTGCTGATGCATATGGTTTGTGGTTGACATCAGTTATTTGTGAGATATGGTTTGCAATATCATGGATTCTAGATCAGTTCCCAAAATGGTGTCCACTAGTGCGAGAAACCTATCTTGATCGATTATCACTTAGGTGAACAGCTATCCACCATAAAATGTTTTTGGTTACATTGATTTTACATTTTTTTTTCTCTTTTATACCTGAAAGTCTCAAGTAGTAAGTTATTGCAAAAAGACTGATCTTTACCTCTATTTATTTATTTTTAATTTTCTTTTAGGTATGAGAAAGAAGGAAAACAGTCGAATTTGGCTCCAATTGACATTTTTGTTAGCACAGTTGATCCCTTGAAAGAGCCTCCATTGATCACTTCAAATACTGTTTTATCTATTCTGGCAGTCGATTATCCAGTTGAAAAAGTTTCATGCTATGTCTCAGATGATGGTGCTGCCATGCTTACATTTGAATCACTTTCTGAGACATCTGAATTTGCTAGGAAATGGGTCCCCTTCTGCAAAAAATTCAACATTGAACCCCGGGCTCCAGAATGGTATTTTTCACAGAAAATTGATTATCTGAAAAACAAAGTTCATCCAGCTTTTGTAAGAGAGCGACGTGCAATGAAGGTTTGTTCATCTCTTCTATTTTTCTTTCCCCTACGCTGAAAAAGTTTCTTACATAGAAGATTACTGTTATGACTAATTGGGTGGACTTCATTATTTTTGGTGTGTATGGCATTATTGATTGTATTAATGCTGCATACAGAGGGAATATGAAGAATTTAAAGTTCGGATAAATGGTTTGGTTGCAATGGCCCAAAAAGTTCCAGATGAAGGTTGGACAATGCAGGATGGTACTCATTGGCCAGGAAACAATGTCAGGGACCATCCCGGTATGATCCAGGTAAATGGTTAGGTGTATCAACAGTTTTTAAATAAAACACAGAGGACTTTTGGCCATGAAATTCCCATGAACTTGAGCTTGTCCCATTTTCTTGTTTTACTTTAATGTAGGTATTCCTTGGTCAAGAAGGTGTTCGAGATATTGAAGGAAACGAATTGCCTCGCTTGGTCTATGTTTCTCGTGAAAAGAGACCTGGTTTCAATCATCATAAAAAAGCAGGGGCCATGAATGCTTTGGTAAAACTCTCTAAATCAAATTTGGTGTGTGCTAGAATTTGGATAATCAGGAAATATATTCATTAACATGGAGTCCTGATGAGTGGAATTTGAATTTGATACTAGGTGAGGGTTTCAGCTGTTATCTCAAATGCTCCTTTCCTTCTGAATGTTGACTGTGATCACTACATCAACAATAGCAAGGCATTGAGAGAAGCTATGTGTTTTATGATGGACCCCACTTCAGGAAAAAAAATCTGCTATGTGCAATTTCCACAAAGGTTTGATGGGATTGATCATCATGATAGATACTCAAACCGAAATGTTGTATTCTTTGATGTATGTATATCTTCCTGTCTGTTTAACTGCAGTATTGTTTTATCACCTTGGGCCAAAGCTGATTCTTGTTCTTAAACAGATTAACATGAAAGGTTTAGATGGGTTACAAGGGCCGATATATGTTGGTACTGGCTGTGTATTCAGAAGGGAAGCACTTTATGGATATGATGCTCCTGCAAAGAAGAAGAAACCTAGCAGGACATGCAATTGCTGGTCAAAATTATGTTGCTGCTGCTGCAGACCTAGAAAGAACAGTAAAGGAAAAACAAAAAAAGAGAGGAAGAAGAAAACAAAACACAGGGAGACATCAAAACAAATACATGCGCTTGAAACAATAGAAGAAGGAATTGAAGGTAATGTAGAGTTCTATTTTGACATTCATGTTGTCCATTGCCTAAAACAATATGATATTATGAACCACCATTACATGTAATATGAACTTACGAAAGAAGGACCGATTAATAATTTAATATTCAACTGGATTGGTTTTCAATGCATCAACAGGTGCTGATTCATCTCAGGCTTTACAAACAGAGTTGGAAAAGAAGTTTGGGCAATCTCCTGTTTTTATTGCCTCAACACTTGTAGAAAATGGAGGCGTTCCCAAGGATGCTAGTAGCACAGCACTCCTAAAAGAGGCCATTCATGTTATCAGCTGTGGTTATGAAGATAAAACTGAATGGGGAAAAGAGGTAAGTGATTGCTGTTTTGTTTGTATTTGTTGGGCAACAATAATGCTCATGAATGCTTTATACAGGTTGGCTGGATTTATGGATCTGTTACAGAAGATATCTTGACAGGATTCAAGATGCATTGTCGTGGCTGGCGGTCTGTGTACTGCATGCCTAAACGTCCTGCGTTCAAGGGTTCTGCTCCTATAAATCTCTCTGACCGTCTCCACCAGGTTCTCAGATGGGCCCTTGGATCTGTTGAGATTTTCTTGAGCAAACACTGCCCAATATGGTATGGATATGGAGGTGGTTTGAAGTGGTTAGAAAGGTTTTCCTACATAAACTCTGTTGTGTATCCCTTCACCTCCATTCCCTTGATCGTGTACTGTTCCTTGCCTGCTATCTGCCTACTGACTGGAAAATTTATTGTACCCGAGGTATGGTATTAATATGATGCATGTTATTATGAATAGATGCATTGTTGTAGTGTGTTTTAAAATATAGTAGGTAATAAATACCCTAGGAAAATCAA
Organism: Ipomoea triloba; assembly: GCF_003576645.1. Classification (NCBI taxonomy): domain Eukaryota; kingdom Viridiplantae; phylum Streptophyta; class Magnoliopsida; order Solanales; family Convolvulaceae; genus Ipomoea; species Ipomoea triloba. Next base: position 28,242,570 of record NC_044927.1, read on the forward strand.
TATTCTGGAAAGATTTGTATCTATCTGACATTAATTGCTAAAGCTTAGGTCTTAAGCATGTCTAAACCAAACCTGTTTTATTGTCTGAGATCTGTCACCCTTAAAAAAAGAAAAGAAAAGAAAAGAAAAGAATGAGAGTGAAAAGTGAGTGGATATTACAAGTGGGTGTGCATTTGTTTCTCGTTTTCTTGAGTGTCTAACCGGAGTTGTTGTTTATTTACTACAGATAAGTAATTATGGCAGCATCATATTCATGGCTATGTTCATCTCTATTGCTGCGACTGGTATCCTCGAGATGCAATGGGGTGGTGTTGGAATAGACGACTGGTGGAGAAACGAGCAGTTCTGGGTGATTGGAGGCGCGTCGTCTCACCTTTTTGCTCTTTTCCAAGGTTTACTCAAGGTCTTAGCTGGTGTTGACACAAACTTTACAGTGACCTCAAAAGGAGGGGATGACGGTGAATTTTCTGAACTGTATATTTTGAAGTGGACATCATTATTAATACCCCCAACAACCCTGCTGGTGGTAAATATAGTTGGGGTTGTGGTTGGTGTGTCAGATGCCATCAACAATGGATATGATTCCTGGGGTCCATTATTTGGGAGATTGTTCTTTGCTTTCTGGGTCATTGTTCATCTATACCCATTCCTCAAAGGTTTGCTAGGAAAGCAAGACAGAACTCCAACCATAGTGGTGGTATGGTCAATCTTACTGGCTTCAGTACTGACCTTGCTCTGGGTAAGAATCAACCCATTTGTTTCAAGAGATGGTCCTGTGCTACAAATATGTGGATTGGACTGCGATGACAGATGATCATCATCATCATAAAACACAAAATCGTTGTTCAAGTATCTTGCTTCTCAATGTCATTCTTCTCTTCTCTTCTCTTATTAGCCAGACATTAGTAGTAGTAGTAGTAGTATGTGGTGGGGTAGAGTTTTGCACCAAAGAAAAAAAAAAAAAAAAAGTTGGGGGTGTAGATATGAAGCAGTGGAGTGGAAGTCAACACAACACATTCAGATTTGTTTAAAGAAAGGTTTCATTTATTCTTTTGCTAAATAGCAAGCAATGTTTTGTTTCTCTAATGAACCATCATTATGTATTTATTGTTAGTGAAAACATGCATGCAGCATGATGAGAATAGAGTTTTATCCCATCTTCAAAGGGGGGCTGTTGGGGGCATAAAATTAAATATGTTGTGATTCTATGCATCATCGTTAACAAGTGATAAACTTAACAACACTACTGCAAGCTCATTGCTTAAAACTCAAAATAAATAGGCTGGCAGGCTTTGGATGATATTGCATTGCATACCCAAAGATTAAATCACAACCTAACTTGCTGTCTACACTTATCAACCAATTGTGTTTCTATCAAATATCTGTCGCTGACAATGAAATTTTATGCGCAGTAAGCTGGCTGGTGGCTGCCACAAATTTTTATATCATCTCCTCAACTCAACTGCTACTAAATTACAAATAGTCATACCAAAAAGAAAACAAAAATACATTTTAACACCCAATCCAATCCAGTAACTATTTGGACAATACATAACAATAGGCGACGAGATTTAACTGATCATACCCCCAAAACAGGGAAATAAAAATTAACGCTCCCAACCATTTGCTTGTTCAAGCTGCACCTTTGAACTTGGCATCATACTCGTATGGTTGCTGCAAATTTATCAACAATGTTCATCCACTTCATTCACTCATAATCATGGAAATCACAATTATATAAAAACAAGGGAAGATTTACATCAGTCCACATATTACCAAAAAGATGGCTGAAACTGATCTGCGAGCAAACCATCTTTTATGCATTGCTTGTTGAGCACGAGATGCAGACTCCACACTATCAAATCGCAGATAAACATATCCAGCACTATTCCTGCAAGGTGGGGTAATAAAATATGCTTGCTTAGATCCCCTACCATATATACTGTTTCTATACAAATACAAAACAAAATAAATTTTAAACACAATTATTCCGCATCCTTCAAAGTGATAACAAAATACTTACTTGTCCACGTGAATATGTTTGACAGCACCATACTTGGAACATTCTTCATGTACATCATCCCTAATGTCTAAATCGAACTCTGGATCAGTCTGCAAAAAAGCCCAAAATCATATTTTGAGTTCAAATGAATAATAGGTTATTTTCAATCCATTTGACCCAACATTTTTAACCAAATACATAACAAGTCACACAACAATGTACATCTTGAACAGTTACTGAAGTTGGCAAAGTTCCAACCAAATATTTGATAATGTTCATTTCAATATGTTGATTACAGGCTTTGGGTCCAATCAAGTAGACATGGAAGTAATAAACCCTTCCCTCTTGCATGACCCCACCCAATTGAAAAAACTAAGTGATTGGTGTATAAATGAAAAGTTGCAAACCTCCATAGCTGGATCAAACATATTCTTCAACAGCAAACACTCACTGGGATTCCCAATGGGTTCAGGAACCATGGCAGCAACAACTTGAGCTGGAAGGATTGGGGCAGGAATAGCAGGTGCCCCACCAATTGGCAAGCTAATAGCTGCCTGGGATGGAGCTGCACCATTAAGCCCAGCCACCCCAAGTGAACCCGTAATACTACCAAAAATATTACAAGAAATCCAAATGTTAGGAAGACACATTAAATTCACCCACCCTGCTGGAAGGAATAAATATATAATAAAAAGAAATAGAGGGTAATAACTAATAAGACAGAAGAAAGTTGAATAAACCTGGAGGCTATGCCACTCCGATCCAACTTCTGCATCAGCATTGCTCTTGACTGTGCATTTAATGCCTAGGGAAGAAGAAATTGCACATTAAGGGGACTTAAAATTAATAAAATCTTCAGTTACAAAAAAGTTCACTATTTTACTTTTGCCAGTATATTAAAGCATAAAATCTAACACTTATTAAATAGATTGCTAGGTCAATGGTTTAAACAGTTATTAGGTAAAAGGGCACTCTTCATTATAAGAAGGTAGCCACCCTCTATTTCAATTCAAAATTTTATCCAATAATAATAATAATTATTATTATTATTATACTTATCCCCAGTAATAATATAATATAAGGAAAAATCCACCACTAACTTCTAAGTAGCATTCTCATTAAGCCCAAAATGGCGGAAGTAAACAAATTTGCTCTGAAAGACTGAAATAATAAAGCAACCATACCAGTCCACCCCCTTCATCATCATCAAAATCTGCAGTTTTGGCTGCTGAATCTTGTACCCCAACATGTTCAGTAACAGATGAAACCTGCATTTTAAAAATGGTAGTAAAACCATTAAATGAGTCCGGAAACCAGGAAAACAGATGAGTGCACTTAGCAAATTATAAATCATGTCAAACAGCATACGCATCAGTCCCATGAAATACCTTGATTGTTCGACCAGCAATCTCCAGTTTTCCATTCAAACTCTGTGCTGCCTTAGCATGTTCAAGTTGAGCAAACTGCAGACAAACAATAAGGTGTTACAAATTTTCAAAACAGTGAGAAAACAATTTCACCAAAAGTTTAAGTAAAGTACACAAGTGCTACTCATCAGATACCGACTTGAACAAAGCCAAAACCTTTGCAATGTCCTGTTTCTGGATCGGTAGGTAGCTGCACAAGCTCAACTGGACCAAAAGCTTCAAAAATCTGGGCAAACACCAAAAAGAAATAATTTTAACATCGAATGATGTGTAAACTAAACACTACAAATAGAGTGCATTTAATCCACTCAACAAAACACACACACAAAAACACAGTACGTAGGCATCATCCACTCAAAACTTAGAATAAATACTGATACCTGTTTAAGCTGTAATTCTGTCATGTTGAAGTGCAGATTTCCAACATACAATTTCCTTTCTGAGGCAGCATATGGTCCAGTAACACCTGCTCCACCAGCAGCAGTATTTGATTGAACAAGATTCTTTTCAGCTTCTGAAGGTTTAACCATAACAGGCTGCCCAAGCAGTAAGTGTCCAGATAAGGCAATGGCCATTGGGACAGACATGGCATCATAAAATTCAATATACCTGCAAAGTCATGAACCATAATTATCCAGTTATTCACAACTAGAAAACTAAAATCATATAACAAATCATAGTGATATAAGAAGGCATATAAGGGACATCCTAGAAAGACACAATAATTCCCAACTCCAAATGATGAAATATATTAGTAAGCCCAACATTCATAGAGTGTTGTGTTAAGCCCTTGAACAGCAAATCAACTAAAAATTAGTGCAGAGCAAATTAAGACAGGGTAGAATGGGTGGAAGCAATGGGAAACTACAACCTCCAGCACTGATAATTTAATTAAATAAAATATATTGTGGACCTTGTTTACACCTGTGACTTTTCAAAAGCAAAATTTGTGTGTCTTTAGAATGAATTAATAAAGCAGCCTCAGCAGAATAGAACATACCCAACTCCTTTCGATCTCCTTGAATTTCGGTCCATGATCAGACGTACATCCCTCACCTGGAATGAGAAAACACAATATACATATATATTAAAATAATAGCAAATAAAAGGTGTGTTAGGGGGACCTTTTGCACATTCATACTACAGACCATGAAACCTGCAAGAGGCCATGAATAAAACCATCAGTTATAAGTTGTAAACTATTCAAAAATCCTGCTAATCCAACCACAGTGAAAGCATCAGCAAAAGAAATTGCTTTGCTTAGCCTACCTAAAATTGTAGCAGAGTCGCAGAGATATTTTGCCGTGTCAGCAAGGACATGTACATACAGTATATGGAGGTAGATTGTCAACCAAACAATTTTTTGCTCATAAACATGATGTACCATTATCAATTTTCCACATGTTGCAAAAGTGGATTACTAAACAATTATAAATTACCATATCCATACCAGCAACTACAATACAACACGAGAAATGTATTCAATAATATAATTCCATGCATATTGGCAGGACATTGAACAGCACAATAGTATCCCACTAACCTTTCCAGCTTGTGAGAAGAACTCATACACATCCCTTTCAGTTGCCTTCAGGGGCATCTGCAAGAAACGATTAAAACAATTATAAGGAAAATTAATTATTAATTATTTTTAAAAAAATCCTTGAGGGAAAAATAACCATATGGTCCATATTTATGGAAATAGGGTTTAAAATACTATCCAAACCAATCCCATCCTAACTTATCATGGACATGTTGAAAAAGTTGGAGTAATACTCATGCCCATAAAGTAAGGAATGGGAAATTAAAAACAATAATCTACCTGATAAGCAAAAACAGTTCTTTGATCTCTTTCTGGATCAGCCTCTGGCTCTGCTGCCTCCTTCTTTTCCTTAAACCGCCTGCACAATTACTCAGAAAATAATAAGTTTGATGAAATGAATAATCCATCACCACTGCAAACATTTACAAAATAAATAACCATTGCATTAACTGCCGAAGATCTCTCCTAAAACCCTTACATTTCCTTCTCTACTACTAAAACATAGATTCAAACAATCCCAGCACCCTAGCAATGTAAGGTTTTAATGGCTGACAAAAAGAAACAGGAGAAGTTTGAACACATCTCACCATCATTGTTAGGAAAAAAAAAATCAACTTGTGAAACAGAAATATTTCATGTTATAAAGTATCGGGAGTAATATGTTACAAAGTTAAGAAAACCTGAACACTGCAACATAATAACTAGATCTCTTTATGAAATCATTGGTTATGGATCAGCTTTAAAGAATTTATAATATTGGTATTTTTTATCACATGAAAATTTGTGGTGTGAATTGAGATTGCAAATAGTAAACAGAAAAAAATGATACAAAATCTGCTAATTTACCCAAGGAGAGATTTCACTGAGTATTGAAAATTTTCCTTTGTTCATTTCTCATCTTCAATGATGCAGAGTACCTAATAGACTAAAAAGTAATACTAAGAAAAAAAACCTAAAAACTATTATAATTCTTTAGACCTTTAGGTAGCAAGAGTGAACAGACATATAAAGTGGTGACCTTCAATGAACAATCATAATCACATTAAAGAGGAGACCTAAATTGAGACAGAACAGTTCTCAAGAAAGATTTTAGTTTTAAACAACTCAAAATATCTGCCATGAAGCAAGAATTCTAAGCTAATTGGGCCAACCAAACATCAACATTTAGGATAATTATCCCTGTTTGCACAGGAAATGGAGTTAAAGCATTTTCGTCTTCGTAGTGAACAAAAGGTTGAAAAACTGATACAGCATCACACCATATGCGTAGCCAACCTAGAAATCCAATACATCATTTGTCAACATCTCAAATCAGATTTAAGAAAGTAACCTTAAATCCAACTATGCAAAAATATTAGAGGATTTAAGAGTGAGCCAAATCTTAAAGGCCAAAAAGAGAAACTTAACAGACCTTATCAGACTCAATATGTGGAAAGCCACTTTCTTCATTGAAGCCTTGAAGGGTTTCCGCATTGTTAGCCCATTAAGATGTGGAAACAATCCATCTACGATTTCAACCCAAGTTAGAATATTACATCCTTTGAGTGTACTCACACTTTTCATTAGACCATTTTAAATTTCCCTTAATGTTTCAATCTACTAGCAAAGACCAGACAAAAAACACCTACTCATCGAAGGTAAGTGAATGTACTTCACCTAGAAAGTTTGGAACAAATACCTGAAAACCTACTTTTCCATCAGATAAGTCCCAGATAGTGAGACACACAGAAAACAGTCTTGTACATAATAGAGTGAGACATACAGAAAACAGTCTTGCACATAATAGAGTGAGACATACATAAAACAGTCTTGCACATCATACAAATCTAGAAAGGGAGATGCCAGCAGCCATTTAGAATGAACTATAGTCCAGTATCAAGTAGTAAATGCTCAAAATTTTACTAAAGGAATAGAATAACAAATCTTGATAACCAATTCATCCGTAACATGCTTTAACCAAAATTGGTGAACCCAAATAATTCCAGATAGCTATTGAATGCCCGCTTTCATAATTAAATCTTTCCAAGAAAATGTAAATATTAGCAAGAGAAAACCAATGCAGCAATTAAATGGTATAAATCATACGAAGTGAAGAAAAACATCACCTGCTATCTCTTAATTCAAGCTCACGCTCTCGCTCTCTCATCAGTTCCCTCTCTCTTTCACGATCGAGCCTCGAGCGACTGCGGCTCCTCCTCTCCCTCTCCCTTTCCTTCTCCCTGTCCCTCTCTCTCCTCTCCCGTTCCCTCTCCTTCTCCTTGTCCCGGTCTCTCCTCTCCCTATCCCTATCCTTATCTCTATCCCTATCCCTCTCCTTATCCTTTTCTCTCTTCTCCCTATCCCTTGAACTCCTCTCTTTGTCTCTGTCGGACTCTCTCTCCCGACTTTTATGCCGCGACGACCTCTCCTTATCTCTATCCCTTTCCCGGTCTCTATCCTTCTCCCTCCCGTTCTCTTCATCTCCGCCGCGAGATCTTTTACTGCTCTTGCGATCTCTGCCGTCCTCATCGGCTAAATCGTCGCTCTCGTCCCTTTCCCTCCTCCGGTAGCTTTTCTCGCTCTTCTCCTTCTCGGATGAGCTGTTTTCTCTGTCTTTGTCCTTGCTCTTCGAAGATGGACCGTTGGTCTCTTCAACGGCCTTCTCCAGATAATCATACTCGTCGAAGTCCATTGCCATGCAGTTTTGCACGGAGGGCTGTTAGCGGAATTGCAAGAACCCTGGAGTACGTTAATGCTGGTGTGAAACCCTAGAGAGCTCCCTTCGTTTAGGGTTTTCTGAGAATTGGGGATACGGGGACGAGTTTAGTAATTGTGGCACATATCAAGGTGGGAGGGAGTTGGATGGTATTTCAGAGAATATGTGAGGGTGATAACGGGATGATCTAACAAATCTTTTGAACCCGCCTAGACCGCAATATTAACCCGCTACAGTTCAATTGTAGTTTGGTATTGGTCAAATTAGGATGACAATTTGTCATGTATTCGATGGGATTTGGATCTTTAATCTTGTCCTAACAAAAGTGGGGTCAATTTTTTCTTTTTTTGAAAAAAGGGATGAATATATCTCACATATTCCCGTCACGCCCCAATTAATTATTATAATTTGTATATATATATATATATAGACAGGGGCCAAGACCTTGTGGTCTAGTTGCATCCGGTGTCCCGGTTAACATTCCCACATGGATGATGGGAGTGGGTTTGAGCCTCATTGGAGGCATCAATTGATATCTATCTATATTCTATATCTATATATATATATAAACAGAAGTGCTAGCTTTCTCACTCATTTTAGTCCAAAAAATTTGAAATCTGTCAACATAATAATATATAATAATTCCTTATCATAAATTCTAGCCTTCCTTATCATTCTTTATTTATGGCTAAAATTGACAAAATATTCAAATTATGATTCCATTCTTTATTCAATTCCATTCCTGGATTCCTTATTTATTAATGAAATATATAGCATTCAAATTACTTTTATTTTAATTATATTTCTGACATCTATTATAGTATTCCTTATACTATGATGTATATTTTAGTATTAAAAAAAAATATTACTATATTATGTTAATGTACGTAATTAAATTCCTTTCATGATAATATTCAAAAAAAAATTCCAACAATCAAATTACTATATGATGTCTATTATAGTATTCAAAAAAATATTACTATATTATGTTAATGTATGTAATTAAATTCCTCTCATGATAATATTAAAAAAAAATTACTATATGATGTATATTAGTATTAAAAAAATATTACTATATTATGTTAATGTACGTAATTAAATTACTCTCATGATAATATTCAAAAAAATAAAAATTCCAACAATCAAATTACTATATGATGTATATTATAGTATTAAAAAAAATATTACTATATTATGTTAATGTACGTAATTAAATTCCTCTCATGATAATATTCAAAAACAAAATTTGAACAATCAAATTACTATATGATGTATATTATAGTATTTACAAATTCCAACAATCAAATAAATACAAAAATGTTATATATGTTAATTTAATTTATAGTAATAATTATCTAAAATATTTATCATACCATGAATCATGGTCTACTTTTAAGGTACACTAAACTAATACTCCGTATATTTTTTTCAACTTAAGTTCAGTTTTTTTTATACAAATAAAATTAATATATAAAAAATATATCATTAAAAAGTTTTAATTAAAAATTTTTAAATAACACCAATATTGATATTTTTATTTTAATGTATTAAATTAACGTATAATTATATTAAATCACTATATTATATTCATTTTCAATATAATATTGGTTCATTTTTAAAACGTTGTAGATTGATTTTTTACAATACAATTGCAATATATAATTAAAATTAACATAGACTTACATAATAATATATATTAAAACAAAAGTGTTGTTTTCCCGTCCATCCAAAGAAAATACTTCTGTTTTGAAATTTGAAATTACAATTGTTTTTTACCTAATTAAATAATTAAAAAAATGCTATATATGTTAATTTAATATATAGTAACGATTGCCTAAATATTTTTTATACCATGAATCATGGTTTACTTTTAAGATACACTAAACTAATACTCAGTATATTCTTTTTCAACTTAATTTTAGTTTTTTATATACAAATAAAATTAATATATAAAAATATATCATTAATAAAAAGTTCTAATTAAAAAATTTTAAATAACACCTATATTGATATTTTTATTTTAATGTATTAAATTAACATACAATTATATTAAATCAATCTAATTACATACGACAATTGAAATAATTCTTTTTCAAACGTTTCATACGCACAAAAGTAAACTTTGGTACAAAATAAAAGAAAAATAAATCTAATTGTCATTTGTAATTATATTTTCGATCATTATATTGCTATATATATAGATCTCTATCTTTTTTAAAGTCATTAAATAATAATATGATAATTTAATGGTAATAGAATTTATAAATAAATAAATAAATATATATATATATATATATATATATATATATATATATATTCTATTAAAATAAAAAAATTATAAATCAAAATAGATATGTCAATTTTTATTTATTATAATAAGATAAAATTTAAATCTTCTATTCAATTAGTATTTTTGTATTATAGATATTTTAAATTTCATTTGTTTTATTTTTTGAAGTTTAATTAAAATTTTTAAAATTAAAATAATTTAATTTGATTAGAATACACACACACACACACACAAAGAGAAAATAATAATTATGATGCATATATACATATATTGAATCATTATTGCATCTCAAAAGTTCATCCAAAAAAAATTGTTGTATGTCGATCAATTTATTTACTTTATCTAACTTTTAAAAATAACTACAATATTATTACTACTATATATAACTTTGTTCCTACATAAATGATGTTGGTTTTCAAAGTTTAAAAATGTGAAAAGTAAAATATATCATTATTATGTTTTTAGCATTCTACTAATAACAAATATAAGTATTATTGCATTAATTTAAAAGTTTGTTAGTACAAATGTTGCAAACAAATTTTATAAAATAGTAAAATACCATAAATTATAAAAAAAAATTATAATCTAAAATAATAGGAATTATTTAAATATTATGAGCCCAAAATAAATAAAATTCCGTTAATAACAAAACTAAAGAAAAACAAACATACAAGTGAACTAATTAAACTAATTTACATTTGCTGAGTTTGAAAAAAATATAATGTTATTGGATAAATGTCTCACATTTAAATATAATGTTATTAAATTAATTGAAATTCACATATTTAAGAATGATGCATCATATCGAGATCTATCAATTTAAAATGAAGAAGAATAAGAGATAATAGAATTAAAAGAAATAAACTTTCAATAAATTAGTTAAAAACATATCATAGATCTACAAATATTGAACTACAAAGTCTATTTTTGACCTATTATTTAAATGATGATCTATAGATATTTTGATTGTGCTTCATTTACGGGGGTTGGAAATATTTGGAAACAAACTAAATGGTTTCCATATATCTATTACTACCTCTATCCCATTTTGGTTGTCTGATTCGTTTAACGAGGATTGATTGGAGTTATATTTAATCTAATTTTTCTTAATATTAAGTTTAGCATTAATATATAAAATTTATATATTTAGAAACTACATTAAAAGTACTATTAAACACAAAAAATAAATTTAAAAATAAAAAAAATTATTAAAGAATATAAGCAATAAGATAAGAGTTGATTTGACCAATGAATAGTAAATAAGACAGGTAAAATGGGACAGATATAGTACTATTTATGATAACAAACAAAAGTTTAAGGCAAAAACTTGTGTGTGACCGTCTCATTGTCTGAATTTGCGAGACGGGTCGGATTTTTAATTAACGAGGTCAAAGATCTGACCTATTAATCAAAGATCTGGTTCGTCTTACGGATTGAGACCCCTAAGATGGTCTCACACAAGTGTTACTCAAAGTTTAAAATATCACCAAAGTAGATATCAAAATAAAACTCAGATATCAATGTAAAATTTTAAACTAAGAATGTTTTTTCATGCAAAGAAAAAAATTATATAATATTTATAAATATCTATATAATAAAAAAATATCAATTTCTCTTTTTATCAATTTATGTAGACATATATTATATTTATAGTATTTTGTACAATATGAAAATATATACACTTTTTTTTTATATAGAATTGTGATTACTGGCATAATTATATACGGTAATTATAAATTACTACAATGGTTACTTATTAAAAAATTATTTTAAAATATGTCTAAACTCATACTCTTAATTAAAAATTCAAAAATATTTAAAAATTTGTCTAAATATGTAATATAGTTAGGGACCACATTAATCCATATAAATTTAAAAATTAAATTCTTTTAATTTGTAAATGTAATATTCTTAATTATAATTAATAAGATATAAAATATAAACTATAATTAAGAATAAAATTATAAAATTAACAAAATGTATATTCATAAGTATTTATATTTTAAAAAATGCATACATACATATACTTATACATTATATTAATCATACAAAATTAAAATGCTATTTTTTAATTTCTAAATTTAATTATTTTAATTATAATATATCAATATAAATTATAATTACAGAAATTATATTATAGAATTTACATATATACATATTAATAAATATTATTTGTATATACACTGTATAACACAATCATATAAGAAAATGTGTCTGATTAGAGTTTAAAATCACATATACAAAATTTAAAATTTACATTTTTTAATTTCTAAGTATCATTTTCTTAGTTATTATTCATATTGTTAGAATTAATAATATATATGAAATACGATTAGGAATAATTCAATTTAATTATGTAATTTTTTTCTCTATAAATTCATATAAATATGTATATGATTAGAGATTATATTAATTATACAAAATTTTAATTTTGTATGTTATGATAATAGATACTTGATCACTTTCAAAAAAAAAAAAAAAAGATACTTGACCAAATATATGAAAATTCAACTATATTATTATATTGTACATTTTAATATATTTGTATTTTTAAAATTTTTTTTATTTAAATTCATAATAACAAAATTTTATTCGTGCACCGCACGGGTAAAACACTAGTCGATGTATAAAAGAAAAGCGAGCGATAAAAGGTTTAATAGCTCAAGGATGAAGGTATTGCATCACATTACCTCCAAGAAAATTTTAGATTATCTTAGGTGTTTTGTTAAAGTTGTATGAACGTAATATTAACTTGTTTGATTGGAAGTTATATTGCATCAATTACCTAAATGCCCTCGAAAATGAGCAAGTATCTTTTTGTTCCCATAGTTCATAATAATAATAATAATAATAATAATAATAATAATAATATTATTATTATTATTATTATTATTTTAATTTGTAAGAAAATTAAAAGTTGGAAAAAATTAAAGCATGCAACGTGTGTTTATGTAACAAAATTCATACAGAAGTGTTTTAACAGAATTCCTGATACAACCAGCAAGCATGGCATTCCTGCAAACTAATTGTTTGCCTACAAAATATTATAACTGTGATCTACTTCAATTCACAAGTCATCAACACAACAAATTTACATAGCATATCCATTATCTCCCACACAAAAATAGCAGCCCCATATCCATATTAATTCACCCAAAAAAAAAAAAACTACAAGTACAACAATTGTATACACATCATCTCCACCGTGAAAATCATAGGTCCCAGTCAATCATGAATTAATTAATGAGAATGATAGATCAGAGTTGTTGTATTGTGGGAAAAGGAGGCCTTCTGATCATGGTAGCTTGTTCAAAAGCATAAGAAACCTGAATCAACTTAGGCTCCATTCCTTTTAGCCCTCCGAAAAACAAACCAAATGGCATTCCATCAGTGTCATATCCCGCAGGGACTGTGATCCCAGGATACCCTCCAATTGCCAGCACTGTTGAGGCAGCTGGCCCTATTGTTACCATTGCATCCAATTCATTATCTATCATCATTTTCTCGTATCCATCACGTGATAGTGTTTGCATCATCTCCATGGCCTTCTTTTCTTCCTCTCCGATTCCATTTGTTAGCTCTGCACCAGCCAAGATCTCTAGCCCATTGAAATCTTTGGTGCTCTCCTGCATTACACGTAAAACCAGATGAGATGGAATAATACCTAGCTAGCTTACTCGATCGGTCTGGTATGCATGTGATATATTAATTAATTAGCTTTAATTATATTTGAACTGAATTGTATGGGGGGATATGAGTGCATGCAGACTTACTAATTTGGGATTATTGTTGATGAAGTCTATAATATCAGCTAATGATCTGACAGGGGAAGTGATAAGCTGTTGTTGAAGATAATCGTTCAAACTGAGCTTGAACTCAGCCAACAATGCCACTAATTCACCGCTTTGGTAGGGATCCAGGATGACATTGATATTTGGTATCTCTAGATTGTCAATTATAATTGCTCCATTTTCCCTTGAATATATATAGAACATAAAAAAACATGTTGGGTTGGGTTACACAAGAGAACAAAAATATAATGAAGGTTATAAAGTTGTCCCTTAGCTTATTTATACCTAAGTGTTTGGAGATGGGCCTCAAGAACTGGAATTGCTAGGGACCTGTTTGACAGAGGCAAAAATGGATATCTGACCACACCTAATCTGCTTCCGTTTAGTCCATCTTTTGAGAAACTGTTTGTAGCCAGCTTGTGGGATGAAGTAAGATGCAGGTTGTGTTGCCTCAGAGTCTCTAGGACCAAACCCCACAATTGCATCCAGAGCGTAAACAGCATCTGAGACTGTTCTGGCAATGGGCCTATAAGAATAAGATTGTGTCTGTGTGTGTGTGAATAGCAATATACATATATGCCGCTGAATAAAATAATTATTAATGTAGTTAGAGAGAGGGGCGGGAGGTGAGTTAAATTACCCGATTGTATCTTGGCGGGGTGAGAGGGGAATGACGCCAGATCGAGAGGTGAGTCCAACGGTGGGCTTGATGCCAACAACAGAGTTATAGTCAGCAGGGCAGAATATGGATCCATCGGTTTCGGTCCCCAATGATACAGTTGCCAAGTTAGCTGCAACTGATATAGCGGATCCACTGCTAGAACCACATGGATTTTCCCCTTCCACATATGCGTTCTGCATACATACATACATCAAACTAATTACAGTATTTAAATTTGAATGATTGACTCATACCATACCATGCCCTGCCCACTTCTAGGGCACCACCCATCCGGAATGCTCATTGACCGAAAATGGTACCACTCGCTCAAGCTGGATTTACCTAAAATCACAGCCCCCGCGCTCCTCAGCCTCTCCACCACACCAGCGTGACCCCAGCAGCGCGTACGATCCACCACTGCTGTTCAGCTTGTCCTTTGTACATATACTGTCTTTAAGGAGCACAGGAATTCCGTGCATCATATTCATACTATTCTCCTCCCTCTCTTTGTCAGCTTTCTCAGCTTCAGCTCGTGCATCAGGATTCACTTCTATCACGGCGCGGAGCAGCGGGTTGAGGGCCTGGATCCTCTCTAGGTAAAAGTCAACGAGTTGGAGAGATGTGAGGTCTCTCTGGGTAAATGCGCGCTGTATGTCATTGATGCTGGCTGGCGTCAACAATATTCAAGTCTCGGCAACTGCCCAAAACCAGGAGGAGCTGGAGAACAAAGCAGCAGCAGCGAAATGAGGCACTCTGCATCATTATACTTTCTATCATCTTTCTTCTTTCTTAGCTGCATATATACAAAACAAACTTGTGATCTGAGCTGACCTAAGCAGAGCAGAATTTTGCACAATATGATTATCAATCAAAGTGGTGACTGGTGAATTTGGAAATTTCAGAGCCCACACGGCACATTATATTACTGGCCCACTTCTACTTTTTAGTGTATGGGCTATAGCCCGCAAACCACCCAGATCTAGTCAAAGACCCAAGGTGTTTTTTTTTGGCATTAGGCTCTTTTATTGACTAATCTAAATATCAGTCAGTCTCCCATATTTTTTTGTTGACACAAAAATAAGATAAAAGAAAGAGCTCCATGTGCTAGCTCTGATTCATTGTTTGGGATTTTGATTCAGGAGCACTACTGGTGTAACTGTGTTCTTGCAATCTTTTTTTTTTTTGTAAAATATATGCATGCAAGTCATCCTCATCAGTCTCGGTCTGTCATATACATGACTTGAAAACATAAACAAAATGTAGGATATAATAGGATGTATATGTTTACAGAGGAAAGAATTCAACAACCTTTAATATCGCATAATATTCAAAATGAGAGAACAAAACGACATATATGTGGTAAAGATTGCAGAAAGCAGAATGGCACAATCTGCCTGAGTAAAGTTCACAAAATAAATTGAAGAGGCAGGCAGCACAAGCAAAGCCGCCCGGAGTTTATCACCACCTCAAAATTGCACTTCAAACCAAGCACCTCAGCTAGCTAGGTAATTCAATCTTCTACCCAAGCTAGAATGGTAAGTTGATCTGGAGGAGGATTCCAGACCCAATGCAGCAAAATCAAGTTCAGGAGACTTGTGAGGCGTTGTATCGCTGCCTCTACTTCTAACATCACTGATCTCTTCTTCAGAGTTGCGTCTTTGGGATATCTTCAGAAGATCATCGCCAATGTCAACATCATCTTCTACCTTTACTCGTCTCCTATCCTCAGAATTATCTACTGCTGCTGCTTCGTGGATTCGGGGGGGTTTTGCACATTCTTCATTCACATATCCTTGGAAATTGTTTTTTGAAGCTTCAATTCTTGTGCACAATACTTCAATGCAATTGTTCACGCAACCCCTGTTGTACACATTGATCCTGTTGTCTGCTCTATGCCGAAAGTTCTCATATGTGGTCTGCAATCATCAATCCAACAAAACCAACCTTAGCTTCTGTTTATTATATATGCATGCCAATTGCCAAATGCTTAAAATGTTAATCCAAACTAATTTATAGATCACATATATTTTAGATCATCTATGACCAAACACAAGTATAAATATGACCTGATTTTTGCTTATAAGGTACAAATGGAACCCAGTGAGACCGCCAACGAACCAGAGTGACACAAAGCAATAGGCCATCAATACCAAAGATGCTGGTGATTCTTTCATAGCCCTCCAAACAGTTCCATACTCATCCACAACAAATTTCATATGTAAGGCTGACATTGAAAACACGAAAGCACACAGCAGGGCTGTTGAAGAAACAAAGAGGAAGAACCACCGATAATTGCGCTGCACATTCACCCAAACAAATAAGTCTCTCTCTGTCTCACAGAATAAACAAAATTAAACTGCATTATGAAATTTTTAACTCTGAGGCTCAATCATCTTCTATAGTTTCCTAGTTACCACACCAACAAAATGTTGTAACATTGCATATAAGGCTCAGCACTTGCAAGAAACACAAAAACAGACACTATCATGTATAGAATGTATACCTTTCCAATGCATTGGCCCACCCAAGGACAATGGTGATCAAATCGCTCCACACAATTATCACATACAGAGCAATGAGAGCACCTTGGAGGACGAAACACCATACATGTTTCGCAATACTTAACTCTCACAATTAAACCATTGACAATAACTTCTTTGGTTCGGGGCAAAGTTTTTCCACCAGCTTCAACAGAGGCAGAAGAATCATAATTTAATATTTCATCTGGGGGACGAGAATTACGAGGAACAATGCCAGGATCTTGTGTTGCAGTTAAAATCAGAAGCAGCAAGACCTGTTGCAACCAATATAACATTTGAATGTGTGTAGATGAGTTTGAGCATCAAATATATACTATACATAGAAGAAAGTCAAAATGCCTTCCAAATGGAAAGGGCAATTAAGAAAACTACATAACAAAGGCATTCAATGTAAGAGCTGAGGTTGGTAATTAATATGCTTTCCATGTGCTAATTAATAATGTGAGTTCAAATCCCCTTCCAACAGAAGTAGTGAAATAAAAAGTAGACAGGAAAGATTGTATGTATAGAGTATTAATAAAAACAAAAAAAGAAGGCCACTAAGCAGAGAGAGGTTCAGCAACTAACATATATTGTGAAAATGATTGTCACTGTCATAATCACATATCCAGCACTGCTTTCTTGAAACTGGTGCAGAAACTTCCTTGCAACAAAAGTACAAAAGATAACAACTGGGACGAGGATGAGCATCAAGGTTACTATCAATGACCTAGCATCTGGTCCAAATATCAGCCTCCCGTTGAGAAGGAACTTCTGCACAATAAGAGTTGTTAGCACCATTCTATTCTATTCTATTCTATTCTGAGACAGGCAGGCATCATTTATATTGGACATAGAGGCAAGGGAAGGAAGCAATATAGACGAGAATTAAGACACGAAAACCCTAAATATAAGAGATGAGATGATGTGCCATTGAATATATTTACCACCTCCTTTAAACCACTAATTAATGAGTGTGTAGACACTCTCTGCCACAAGGTCCAGAACTAGCTAGCATAGATGGTATACCAACTAAAGTTTTTACTGCAAATTACTCTAACCTTTGGACTCCAGGTACAGTTGTATCCACAGCATAGAGTTATTCTTGATACACTATCAAAGTCTTAATAGGCTCTAACCCAATGGGGTTCATTAGTATTTATTTAGTAGGCTGGCTGGGCATATTCATTAGAATTCATCTTCTCCAAAATGCCCTATTTTATTTGCTGCTTGTCTACACTTGCTCATCATTTAAGCTCCGATCCAGGACACTTCCCCCACAACAACATTTGCCAGATACGGAAGGAATGGAGTATAATTAGTGTTTTAAGGCTTTTCCAAACATGTCAGCCAGTTAACTTCAAGTCCTCCATCACCACCACTACTAACTTGTAAAATCCACTTGTCCCAATATCAAACTCACTGAAGAGAAGAGTGAAGACAAACAAAATAAAACAACCAAGGTACCTCAACTTAAACCACCCCCAATAATCAAATAGCACAGCAAAGAATAGTTACTTGCATATTATGCAACCCCAGGTTCAAATACAAGGATATCCCACAAAAATTCAATCTTTTAACACACCCACTGTCCTCAAACAAAAAAGGTAAATAAATAATATGTAGAAATAGATGATGATGGAATTGAGGCAGAGTAACATACGTTTTTTCCTTTCCAGGCTTGGTATAGGCGCAGGGGTTTGGCCATTCCCTCACCCTCAGTATGGTAACCAGGAGGAAGAGAATGCAAAAAATTGTAGTAACTTGGAATGGAATCATTGCTCCTTCACTTTCAATTTTCCCTCTTTTCTTTTTCTCATTTCCTTTTCTTTAAACATAAAAATTCGTGTTAAAAAAAAAAAAAAATCAAAATGGCGGTCCTGTCCTGTGGTTCAAATGCGGTGGTGGATTTAATGATGGCTGCTGCTTTATCTTTTTCTCTTTTCTCACCCAAACTCTCTCTCTCTCTCTGCTTTATTTAAGCATATTATATTTGAAAAATGCGATCTGAAATTTCATTCTCTATTTTTACTTTTACTGTTGCAGATAGTAAATCTCTACTCCATGTAATATGAGTATGAATCTTTTTACTTTTTTTTTTAAATCAAACATTCTATTCTCTTTTAGTTGATGATGGTGAATTGGTTATTATTATTATTATTATTTAATTACATACTTTAAAATGCAATAACAAATGATGTATCAATTCATTTTCTAAAAAAATGAAAAGTAGGAAAAATATTAATATCAATATTCACTATTATGTGCACTGTTTCATAGATGAAGCATAAATTTAGATGACAAATAAGACTGAACCCCAATTGTTACATGTGTATGCAGTTTTCAACGATGAAGCTTAAATTTACATAATATACAGAGAGAGAGAGAGAGAGAGATGGAAGCAATGGTTAAACAATCGAATAAGAGAGGGCAGAATAGGCTAAAGGAATTATTTTGGGATAACAATTGTAGTGTGTGCACCACCACATACATACATTTCACAAAAACCCCATTCATTATGATTACAATACCGGTGCTTGCATTTCTACCTAACACTACAATATACTCCAATAAATACTACAAATACAAATCTATTAATAACAAAGTCGGTCTGGTACTTGGATTCTCCCTCCGCCTCATGCCTCATGTATATCTATCGGTGACCAAATCCTCCCCCTCCGGACGTTGGTAATTAATTGCAATCAAATCAGCAGCTAAAATGTCCACCTGCCGTATCAACAACAACAGCTACCTCACCTCATTTGGATTTTGGAGAAAGTAAACATCACCATACATGATACATTTACTCACTCACTGCAGCTTATTATATTATAAATAAAATGACAGCAATAATAATAATAGCAAGTAAAATAACACATGTTTCAGGAGACAGGTAATACAAAGCGATTTAAAAAAGATTCGCAGTATTGGTTAAGCCTGAACAAAACATATAACATTTAAAAGAAATGTAGTAACTTTTATGCAAAAGCTCTTAGGCAGCCGACCGCTGCGAATGCTTTAAGAGACCATACAAGCATCAACACTTGAGGAAGAAGCAGCAGTAGCAGTAGGAGTTCCAATATAATACATCCATCCAACTATTAGTATTAGTATTAGTATTAGTATTTGATTGATATGTACCACCCAACAATGATCAGCACCAGAAACGAAGAAAAGGCAGTGCTGACAAAGTGAAAAGGATGGAAGTAGCATATCTGGGACATTGTTCATCCCTTAAGCAATTCATCGATCCATGCTAAAGGGCAAGATGTTTAGTCCCAACAAAAAATAACGCTATATGTATGTGTCTCAGACATCCAAGGAAAGCAGCATAAGCTCTCAAGCCCGGCGAAAGGCGAAAGCTCTTAGACGGCCACTGCGAATGTTTTGAGAAACAAGCCTTCAAATTTCTCATCACAGACACCAACCAATCAACCAACAAAATTGATCTAATCGAATCTAACCTAACAACAAATACAAATAAATTACACTACACTGCCAGGGGAGTTGCCGGCAGCGGAACGTCTCACTCGTCAAAATGCGAATGTAGTAGAAGAACCATGATCCTCGCTGATTACATATTTATGTAGGTTTAGGGTTACGGCCTAGTAGATCGTGTTAGGGTTTGTAGAGATTGGGGTAGCTAGAACAATCTGGAATCTGGATTCCGGGATAGTTTGGGCCACCTGGGCTTGGACAACAGAATTAACATGGGCTTACAGTAATTAGATTATGGCAGTAGTTGGCTTGTGGGCTTGGATTGCAGTATATGGCCTTTTTGGATCGCTGTAGTCCAAGTCCTCTTCTGGGCTTCGTAACTCACCTTCTACTTTTTTCTTTTTCTTTTTTCTTTTTTAAACAGTCCTCCAAATATATATATATATATATATATATATATATGAGTGCGTTCAGGTGCGAACCAGTCGCCCATGAAAAAAGTGAGAACGCGTGTCATCCGTCCACGTGTACAAATCTAACGGATCAAAAACACGTACTATTTAAAAAAAAAAAATCGGTGACATTTTCGTAAATAATTGAACATTGAAGTGCAAGTAAAATGTATTACAAGTGCAAGTAACAGTTTCATATAGTGAACCTAAACGCAAGTAAATTGTATTACAAGTGCAAATAAAATGTATTACAAGTGCAAGTAAAATATATACTGAGCATCAATACTAAGTGCACCTAACGTTATAATTAAGTACCTACATGCAAAATTGTTAACAAGGTAAATTAATTGCACTTGTAAATGAAATTAGGTGCTGATAAAGTATATATGCGGTCACATGGTAGAATACGGCCAAATATACTTTGTTATTTATGAATTGGGTACAGAGGAGTTATACTCTAAGTGTAGCTCGTCAACGTGACAGTGGGTTAGATGTTCCCGAGCCACTTAACTATTCAAGAGAGAAAACAACCAAAAGTCCTTCACCTAGCATTAAAATGCGATATTTATAGAGTGTTAGGGGACATGCATGTGTCGGTCCTATGGTATGAATGCTGTGTGGAGGCTATGCACGCACGGGACCAGATGCATGCCCATTGCCTTTTGTCCAAGTGCCCGACAATTATGGGTCATGGCGGAAGAGGTGCTTCAAGGCAAGAAGGTCGAGCCGACCAAACCCGAGCGGTTCCCATGAGCCATGCCCTAAAGGCCTCCTAGGGAGATAGATCGGGAGGTCGATGGTTTGATAGACCGGTTGACGAGAGGTTCGGCCTCGCCATGCTCTACAGATCAGGGATTGATCATCATACGGTTGCAATAATTTATATAGAGAGGAGAGAGAGGGGTAAATGTTTCAATAGAATTAAATAATATTTTTATTATAGAAAAGTTATTATCCATTAAGGTGACTTGATGGTTTTAGACATTTTGTTGTTTTGAAAGGTTTAGGGATCAAAACTGAATAATTATGTCTTTTTGTCTCCATTGAGCCTTTTTTCTGGCCCGCCCTAATTGAAATTACCTACATATTACTGCTATATATGCATATCTATCTTTCATATATCAACCTAGCTAGGTAGCTAGCTTATATATAATATATAATATAGAAAATAAAATTAAAAAGTTGGATATATGCATGGTTGTTAATTAATTAGATCCATGCATCATCAAAACATAACAGATGGAAGCGCTGCGCTACATATTCACATCTACTATACATTACACATGCATATATATTGAATTGATATGATATGATAATACTATAAACTAACATTATTACATTGGCGCTATGTAACATACATTATATATCTTAAATATTATATATACATACAAATCCATCATCACTACTTCCTATAGCGCAGCGCAGCTAGCTAATTAACCATATATATATATATATATATATATATATATATATATACTCTACGCCCTCTGATCTTAATTGCAACTATTATATTAATATATTATAACGTAAATTGCAACTGACTAACAACGCCTAATATAAGCTAGCAACTTAATTACATGGATAGGCCGGGTGATCTATCAGATCCACATACAACTTAACGGACATTCGTACTCTTAGTTAATCGACTAATTGAAACTGTATCTATATATATATAAAGTTTAGTTTTCAAAAAAGAAAATGGATGGATGGATGGATCTGATCTTATATTTGCATGCATGCATGCATGCAGCTCGCGATCGAGCTATCTAGAATTGGTATATATATTATTGTTGTGGATGAGATGGATGGGATCAATTATGAATAGGAGGTTTCTTCTGAGCAGGAGTGTAATCCTCGTTGTTTATGTCTATGTCTATGTCTACTGTGGTCTTGGCCGGTACCTTCTTCTTTGTAATTACTACAACACTTTGACGATGGTGATGATGATTCCTTGTATGTTTTTTAGCTCCTTCCAATTCACTGCTTGCACTTCTCAAATTTCTCCCTGCACCTGCATTCACCATCCAAGAATATATATTATTTAGTATTTACCAACTTAACGTATAGTATATATAGTAAGCCAGCCTAAGCGAGCCCGGTCATTCATATAATTAATAATGCAAACCAACCAATATAAAAACTATTAATAGATGGATGAGAGATGATATATATATATATGGATTTACATACCTTGAGTAGCGATTAACATGAAGCAAAGCAAGAAAGAGAGCAGCAAGAAGCAGCGGCGGCGTGTTTTGGGCATCACCATCTGATCTTCGTTCTCTTCTGCAAATTAATTAAGTGCAGCTAGCAATTAAGCTAGGTAGCTAAGATCGAGATGGATGGGCGGGCGGATTTGTGTGGAAATTGAAATTGATCCAAATGAGTGATCGAGTTAAATGGATGGGATATGATAAAGAAGCTGCATGCGGTGCAATTTATAGGGTGCAGGCCGGCCGACCGGCAGACGACAGATTGATCCTATCGATATATGGAATGCCCGGCCCGCAAGAAATGAAATTGTATCAATTCAATCAGCTAGAGTGGAGTAGAGTATAGTACAATACTACGGGTAGCGCGAAATGATCCAAAAATGCAAGCAAGATTATTAATTGCAGTTGGTACGTAGGTCAATCATGTTGAAACCTCGATCTCAGTATTAGCGGCATGAGGGCCACAACAGGTCACCTTCACTCTAAATCAATCTTCAATTCCTTTCATTTATCTATATCTAATTTTCTTTAATTTATGCAGCATGCATACCGCCCTACCTACCTACCTACTATTTACCTGCATACTATACGCTACCTATTGCATGTACTTGCATTTTATGTTTCACACACACTTTCTAACTTTAATTTCACTGTATGTATTCCACGGCCTATTATATTAGTAGCTCTTGTCTCGAGTTAATTATATTAATTTATTTCATTGTGATCCTTTACATATTAGGATTATATAGCTAGTTGGGCTTTATTCAAAACACAAATTCAAATAAAAATGACATATTTTTCCCTTTAATCAAATTAAAAGTATTGTATTGTTTCCTAAAATATAATTAGCAATAACAAGTTTATGCAATGTGACTTCTACTACTGATTGGAAAATCTAAAAGTGCATGGATGCTAAACAACCAAGTTGATTAACCAAACATTTATATTGATTTTTAACTAAGCTAAACAACCAATAGTGGTCAAATAAGTCAAAATTGACTGATAGGCTAACTATTTTACCAAACAAGGCCATAATGTTTGATAAATAGTTGTTGGTTATTAATTGATTGAGTTAGTGAGTTTGATTAGTTGATAACATTAGCTGATTGTAAAATGGTATTTGGTAAATTAATTGTTAAATGATAGTTGATTACATGCAAAATGTCTTTCTCAAAAAACTGTTTTGAGTAGTGTTTTGAATTTTAGCATTTTGAAGCAATAAGCTATTACAAAAAGAACTAATTAATCAAACACTTATTTGAATGTTTAACCAAGTCAAACGAGCAAATAGTGATCAAATAAATCAAAATTGACTAATAAATTAACTATATTAAATCAAATAGCCATTGTGTCTGGTTGTGAAAATCATATGCACCCAAAAAGAAAAACTGTATAGTATGTAGTATATAGCTAAGCTAGCATTGCATTATCATTTTGTAAATATCTTTAATACGACATAGTATGTAGGTATGTGATTTATTATATTACATATTTTTATGGACTTAACATACATGTCAATATATAAAAATTATTTTGAGTACTTAATTCCGAGGAACAGAAGGGACCATCTTAATTTAGAGATAAGGCCGTGGAAAATGATTCCTAAGTAAATTCACATGGCATGTAGCCTCTTGGTGGGTGCATATTGTCTTCCATCATTGTCCTCTTATCAAACATTTTGATATTCAACTTGATGTTTGCAACAGGTCTGGCCGTCTGGGTAGCTCATATCAAATACCGCCCCACTATCCTTTTCATACTAATTTCACTGTACATATTATTTTTGAGTACTATTGACTCTGTTACAATGTAGTATTTGTTCGTAACTATTTTCTCAACCAAATGAAGCACAAAGAGCCAATATCGCCTCCACTGAGTCTCGAACCCACCCCTTCCCAAGTGGGGATGCAACCGGGTGTCATATTATTATTATTATTATTATTATTATTATTGTTGTTGTTGTCGTCGTCGTCGTCGTCATCGTCGTCTCATATATAGAGATGAAATAAATTGAAGTAGCATTGAAGAAAATTTATTCAAGTAGGTAAGTTGGTAGAAATCTTGATAGGAAAGCTTGAAGTAGAAAGAGCAAGGTTCAAATCTCAACTACAACAAAATTAAAGTAGAAGACTTGATAGCATGGTAGCACAAGGTTGATAAAGAGGGAGCATGGTTCGAAACCTATCAAGAACAAATAAATCAAGTAGAAGACTTGAAATAGCAAAGGTGGTAGAATGTTGGGAAGTGGCCACGGACGGGTCCAGCAGCAAAGAGGGTGGGGTTCCCGTGCAGATATCCGCAACAACTACTCTACGCAACGAAAGGCATACATCTAGGACGATGGGGGAAATGGTTAAGTTGAGAACGAACGACAACGAAAGGCATACATCTAGGACAACGAAAGGCATACATGACAACGAAAGGCATACATCTAGGACAACGAAAGGCATACATCTAGGACGATGGGGTACATCTAGGACAACGAAAGGCATACATCTAGGACGATGGGGGAAATGGTTAAGTTGAGAACGAACGACAACGAAAGGCATACATCTAGGACGATGGGGGAAATGGTTAAGTTGAGAACGAACGACAACGAAAGGCATACATCTAGGACAACGAAAGGCATACATCTAGGACGATGGGGAGAACGAACGACTAATGGTTAAGTTGAGAACAACTACTCTCCGCAACAAAAGGAATACATCTAGGACGATGGGGGAAATGGTTAAGTTGAGAACGACTACTCGAGACCCCCTTTGGTGAATGGGACCGAGAAAATGATGAGAATGGTTAAGTTGAGAACAACTACTCTCCGCAACGAAATGGTTAAGTTCAGAACAACTACTCTCCGCAACGAAAGGCATACATCTAGGACGAGGGGGGAAATGGTTAAGAGGCATACATCTAGGACGAGGGGGGAAATGGTTAAGTTCAACCAAGGAGACCCCCTTTGGTGAATGAGACCGGGAAATGGTTAAGTTCAACCAAGGAGACCCCCTTTGGTGAATGGGACCGAGAAAATGATGAGAATCACAGATTGATGGCCATCGACTTAGACCGTTAGACCGTGTCGAAGAGAAGAGGGAATTGGCTAATCGAAGAATAGTAGGGTACCATAACATTAAAAGTCAAATTGTACACGATGCTCGGGTTAGACCCCGATATTTTCAGGTCAAAGATTACGGGCTTAGAAGAAGAAAGGCTAGCCGATCTTTGGAAGGGGGGAATTGGGAAGGACTGTATGTGATAACGGCCATCGTTCGACTCGGAACATATAAGTTAGAGACCACGATCGGAAAGCCTATAGACCAGATCTAAAATTCTGAGCACTTAGTTTCCTTTTACCATTAGAAGTTACTTGTGTAGTAGGTGTGTTGAGGTTGATCGAGACATATAGTTGATGGTCTTGTAAGCCCGGTCGATTGGTGTTGTAATTTGCCTTTGTAACTGTTCTGTTGATGGTCGGGCTGAGCTTGCTCTAATTTTTGGTGGATTTCTTTATTGTGCGTTTTCTAACACTATCGCTACGTTTTTGCATACTTAATGGTAAGATCACACGTTAAGGTCTAACCGCATTTGAGATGACATGTGTGTGTGTGTGTTTAATTAGTTTCAAATGTGAACCTGTATATTATTGTGCATTGTTGATCTTGCTTGATCTTGTGCTTTATAATAATTTTGACTTTGTAAATGTACATCACTGCACCACTGCACAATTGCACAACTGCACCACTCCTCAGATCTTGTTCGTTCAATCTCACATCTTAACGGTACATGGGGATTCATAAAGTTCAAATGATAGCAATGATTCACACTTGGAACGGGCCATATATATATATATATATATAATGTGGAGATGAGATGCGATGAAAAACAGAAGGCTGAAATAATTATTAAGTAATAATATGAGAACATTATTAAGTAATAATCAAGAGTATCCATCATATCACCGGGCCAAGTGAGACTTAGGATGGAGAAATGGTCTTGTTTTTGGATGTCTAAAATTGACTTGGCAGGAGACATCATGTGAGGTGAGAACCACCCATGCTCAATCACGTGACTTGCACCACGCCACAACCTACTACCCCTCACTTCTCCGCCTCTCCCGCCGGCATCGCGATAAAACGTCGCTTTGCCCATTAGGCCCCGCCCCACAACCACTCTTTAGTCTTTACTTAAAAAAAAATAAAATTATTCAAGTGTTTTTTGATTTTATGGATTATATTATAGAGCTTAATCAGGTTATGAACATGTCTCTTAGACATATGAGGAGATAAATATAGTTAATCTAATTTCAAAATTCATGTTTGCATATAAATCACGTAGTCACATAATTAGGTACGTAAATCACTATAAGCAAGCTAAGTCAAGTAAGATTTTTTATCTACTCAATTAATGTCTTGTGACACGCTTTACATTTCTTCATCTTCAATTCACCTACTCACGTTCATTTATTGCTTTCTATTTACTAACTATTTTGGATTGAATTAGATTGGATGCGCTTGCTTAATTATTGCTATTTATCTTTACTATATTCTATCTATTAAATTTCAATTTTTTTTTAATGTTTTATCGTGTATTATCAACTTACAAAAGGTATAGTATCAATTTAATTTATACCCTAGAATGTATCGTAATTATATTGCATCATATGATTGACATTTTGTTAATTTGTGAGTGATTTGAATAGTTACGTTTAAGCTAAGAGGCATGAATCTGTTGTGGGAGCCGAACATGATTTGAGACAGTTGCTAGTTTCCTACAATACTATACAAAATGTACAATGTCACATGGTTTTGTTGGGAATGGGCAACACTAATAATCGGGAAGATGTCTTCAATCTGGAGGTGACGTTTGACAAAACCAATTAGGATTCTATTACCATCTATCTTTAATTTCATTGATTATTGACAAATGATGATGCCATTTTTGTCTTATTTCACTTTGAATTGAAACTTCAAGGCCCCTCAATCATCATCTTCAATTTGTTTGCCATATATATATGAAAAATTTGCGAGTTTGGTCCTGGGTATAGTAATAATAATAATAATAATAATAATAATTTAATGCTTATGTGAATGTACTGTTGATTAAATAATTGATTCATCATTAGTGTATGCCGTCAACTTAATTAGTTGGTGAAGAAATTCATCAAATTATTACTTATACTAATTTAAGCACTGCTTTGATTAATTTTAATATAGTATATGTAGGCAGTTGGCTTGACATGAATGAACATTGTTTTGCAGAGTAAAAATGTAAAATATTGTTTTGATTCCACTATCTGAGCTTTAATTTGATCGGGAAGGTGTTGGTAAAAATAAACTAGTGACCTTTTTTGGTACGAGAATTATGTTCTATCCACGATAATTTATATTGTGGACAAGGGTCACTAGTACAGATTGTTAGGAAAATAATACTACGAAAATAATATTTCTGGAACAAGCACACGAAAAAAAAAGGATTTTCTGAGTAGGTGGTAAGCTTGAGTCGTTTTCTCACTACACTGTCTTTAAAACCTTATTTGCTATCTCTCTTAGTGCTAGGAGCGTTGTAGCCTAAGTTTTTCAGGATAAAACAAGCTACGATTCCAACGTTTGAGCATTCAAACTTGGAACCCGGCGAACAAGAACAAAGGTTTGAACACAGTAGGCAAAGAAAGAAGTAGAAGCAGAATTTTTGAGAGAGAAAATATATTTCGTTGAATTGTGTGTAATCTGCTGCTTCTACTATCAACTGATATAGGAGTTGATGGATTAAATATCATTTAATCATGGAATTAATCTATAATAAAAACAGGCTTATAACCCGTGTAATAGTAGACCACTACCTGAGAATTGATTCAAAAAATTAAAATTGGAATTAATTCAAAATTAATTCTATAGCAGATGAATCAATACTCTGAAAGGTCACTACCCGAATCGTACACGAGACGAGATGTGACAACGATGGGTTAAACCCGAGTTCATTAGATTACACGAGTGGACAACCATTCAACCAATGATTCGTGCTACCAGAAGACCGAACCATTACACGAGTCATCTAAGACCGAACTCATGACCACGAGTTGATGAGCTAGAGGACGAATTAGCGGTGACACGAGTTGATGGCCAGGCCGAACCATGAAAGACGGACGGATAGAAATTAAGGATTTTCCAACCACCTAAAAGTGGTCGGAAATGGCTTAAATTTGGTCAGAAACCTATGTTCCGACCATTTTGGATGTCCGGAAAAACCTTCCTCGCTATTTCCGACACCATTATTATTGTTGTTGTTGTTTTTGTTGTTTACTTATTTTCAAATTTGATTTAGGTAGAGAATTTATGTTATATAGGCACAAAATTTTACAACACAAGCCATAATTTCATAACATAAGACACACAATATGTTATTTGTTATACAACTATTAATTTGTTTCAGGTACAGGAGTCATACTCTTAAGGTATAAAATTGCATAACACAAGATATAGAAACTCACAATACAAGACAAATACAGATGTTTAAAAGAATATAACGTGAACTGAACAACCAAACTGTCGCCGTCAATATTCTATAAATCGTCGTTCAAAATTGGCGTCTATAAGACCAAGGTTCACAACACATTATGGATCATGATTCACAGTATAATTTTCCCTTCAAGCTCCCACCACTTGGTCACCCTTAGGGGCACCTTTTTTATGTTACTATTGGTAGCAATTTTAATATAATGATGGAGTTAATTTTTGTAGCGTTGCAAAAATGATTTGAGTTTATAAATGGTGATTTGAAGAATATTTTCTGAGAAAGTGGAGCTTGGAGATTGGAGAATTTAAGGCTATAAGCTAGAAAGAATGGTGAAGTGCATTTTATGATTCTGGGTAAAGAGGCAATGGCAATTGTTGAATTGGGGCTTAGGGGCTTTGTAGACTTAATAGCAATGCCAACTGGTCTAGTTGTATTATTGGGCCATTTATGTTTCTAGCCGATCCAATAGTCATTGGCAAATTTTATTGTAAACATCAAAATATATTCGTCAAAATCTCCTCTTGCCCAATCCACATCGAATGGACAAGAGAAGCTATGGCTTCTTTACTCAAGCTTCTTAGTAACATAATTTCTTTTTTAAATTAAACGGGGGTGTTTTGAGAAAGAATTATTCTTCCCCAAACACTGTTATTTAGTAGCATTTGGGAAATCCACCATTTGCCAAACAAATTCAATATTTTTTAATAGGAATTAGCATCATTATATTTAGATTTAATTAGAAATATAATAATAGCATACTGCATACGTATGAATAAAATTAAAAATATGAAAAGTAGGTTGATAAAAGAAAGAGATGAGACATATATAAAAGTCCCACAGTTGAGGGTTGTTTAAAGTGGGCGTCCCACTCATATATGATATATACTTGCCTCCTCTATATTTGGGGCACCAACACCTACTATTTCTCGCAATTCAACTTACTCATTCCTTATAAAAACACGAAATCAAAATAATTAATATAATGCTTCTCTTTTTACCCACACCATACCTACTGCTTAATTTAGTGGAGCCCAGAATTTTCACTGTAAAAAACAGAGTAATTCATTAAATTGTAAGTACATCTGTTGAATGGGACAACATTACTTTAATTATGTGTATTCTCCTGTCATATTCTATTTTACCTCTCAAAACTTAATTAGTTTTATTTTAATTAAAAAAAATCGATCAAAAAGCTTTTGATTTAATTAATCTATACCCAATCACATATATATGCCTACATTTTGTACAAATTGTAATGTTTAATTATATTGTTTATTCGCGAATAAGTAATTGTGGATTTTAAAAATAAGCATTTTTATAAATTACTTTTGTCTATTTTTATTTAATTCACCTTTAATTTTTCCATTATTATACAGATAGAGACATACATACATAGTATATCCAAAACCAATTACAATACAATATAAGATTGAATCCTAAGTAGTTAGCTAATACCTAATCCTATATATGAAATATTGAATTATTGTGAGTAGCTATCATATATGTCCAATTAAGCTAAGCTAATTAAGCTGGGTGGTGAGTTGATGGTCCATGCAAAACCGCACTAACGTACACCGCATTATGCATATATGGGGTCCATCTCACCTTTCCCCTTCAATTTCATTCATTCATATATTTATTTAATTTAATTTGTAGTGGCTGCCTGCAGGCCGGCCTGTTAGTTTCATTCTCATCTTCAACTTCAACTCTTAATATAATTATATTATATATGGAGAAGAGCAAATCTTTCCCTTACCACTCATCATCATCAGCTAATTTCGACTTGGAGGGTGGTCGCACCAAATCCTACAGCTTCAATGGCCGGCGGCCTGCAGGAGAGTGTAACCCGGAGGTGAAGAGGAGGAAGAGGGTGGCGGCCTATAACATGTACGCCATGGAGGGTAAGTTGAAATCATCCTTGAGGAACAGCTTCAAGTGGATCAAGACCAAATTCACCCACACCTCCTACTACGATTCCTCCCAAACTAATTAACTCGATCATCAGATCAATCTACACCTACATACCCGGCCTGTATGCGTATGTATGTAGGCCGGATGGATCACTTGCCGCCCTAACTTTAGCTTATTTCAATTCCATCTTCCCATCCTCTTATCGATCTTCTTGTCGTACCTACTATACGTGAGTGCACTCTCATCTTCATCCAATTATATTGCAGGCCGCCCGCCCGGGGTTTCTTTTTCTTTTCCGATCCTTAGCTTAGTTAGTTTACTTTATGGCCGATCGATCTCATCCATCTCTATATAGATGTATGATAATGTAAAAGCTTTAATTATATTTTTGTAATATATATTATATTTGTGATATGTAATCCTGCTATTTATACTCTACCTACTTTCATTGGAATTATATTATATATATATTAATGATGTGAATTGTGGAAAGAGTACGAATTGAACATTATTTCTTTTTTTTTTTTTTTGAAAATGAACATTATTTCTAATCTTAGATGTATATATATTTATGTCTCGATGATATATATATATATATCACGTTGCCTAAAAAATTATTATATATGCATGCAAATTAAACTCAAGGCAATCCAGAACAAGTAATAATAATAAATTAAATATTTAATTTAAAATAACAATATATAATAATAGGCAAAATAAAGTTTAGTATATATGTGATTAATTACTCTTATAATATGCATGCATATCTTAAATCATTGAATTGGTATGATCAAGTCGGTTTCATTAGGTTGCTTGTTATACCAAAACCAACTAAATTAAGCATATCATCGATCAAACTCATATATAACTAGTTAGCAAGCTCGCTCTATGCAATAATTATTTAGTAGGTGGCAATTAATTAACACCAACCCAACCACTTACACAATTTAAATAGTTAAAGAAAATTTTACGGTATTATATACTCCGTAATAATGAAAAACTAAAAAAGTGTAGTTTGTTATAGTAGAATTGATTGTATATAAATATATGATGGTTTGTCGACTATTATAAAATGTGACGATACCTTTATTATTATTTCAAATCAGTGGTTACATGATTAAATTTCGATGGTGGGGGCATTGATGTCTTGATCTCTTGTAAATAATCATGAGTGCTTCATATATACGATGGTTTAGGAAAATTAAAGATGGAAAGAAGCAACGGTACATGCAAACTATATAAAATTGGAAATTAATTAGCTAGGATAGTAATATTTTTTGATTATGCAATATAATGCATGATTAGATTTTGGGGGAAGATTTTTGGTGAGAATTGAAATGGAATAGAAGTGGTTAGATGTATCCGCGCGCATGCAGATTAATTAGATGGATCAGAATGATACAGCTATGCCTATGAGAGTGTCAAATCCATCTATTATATATATTGTTGAGATAGGATATGAATGCATTTAGACCTGGCAATTATCGACACGACCCGTTAACACGACACGAAACCGGACACGAAAATAACGGGTTAGTGTTTAACCTTAACATGTCCCGGGTCGTTAACGGGTTGACCCGTTAAGAACCCGTTATGTTTTCGTGTCTTAACAGGTCAACCTGTTAAACCTATTAAGAACCCGTTTAACCCGTTAATATATCGTGTTAACCCGTTTACACAGACACGTTTAGAACCCGCTAAGAACCATTGTCATTTAGGTAAGAACCATTGTCTTTACAAAATATATCATGGACATGATTAAGAATGAATTTACTACATTAGGCCAAGATTATACACCAATTATTGATGTTCGACAATATTAAATTTAAATGTTTATTGTGTTCAATTTTATTCTAAAAACTAGTATGAACTTCTTTAATTATGATTTTTGGATGTTATTTTATAATTTTATGAATGTTATATATTGAATATTTTTTTAGTTTGTTTGATGGATTGAATTGTATGTTTTATTTCTTTTTGAGTTAATACCACAAATGGTCCTTTGACTATTGAGGTAGTACTCCTTTGAATCCTTGACTTTCAATTCGACCACAAATGGTCCTCTGACTTTTATTTTTTACCACAAATAGTCCTCTATTAAAATTTCTGTTAAATAGGTGTTAAATCTAANCTTAGATGTATATATATTTATGTCTCGATGATATATATATATATATCACGTTGCCTAAAAAATTATTATATATGCATGCAAATTAAACTCAAGGCAATCCAGAACAAGTAATAATAATAAATTAAATATTTAATTTAAAATAACAATATATAATAATAGGCAAAATAAAGTTTAGTATATATGTGATTAATTACTCTTATAATATGCATGCATATCTTAAATCATTGAATTGGTATGATCAAGTCGGTTTCATTAGGTTGCTTGTTATACCAAAACCAACTAAATTAAGCATATCATCGATCAAACTCATATATAACTAGTTAGCAAGCTCGCTCTATGCAATAATTATTTAGTAGGTGGCAATTAATTAACACCAACCCAACCACTTACACAATTTAAATAGTTAAAGAAAATTTTACGGTATTATATACTCCGTAATAATGAAAAACTAAAAAAGTGTAGTTTGTTATAGTAGAATTGATTGTATATAAATATATGATGGTTTGTCGACTATTATAAAATGTGACGATACCTTTATTATTATTTCAAATCAGTGGTTACATGATTAAATTTCGATGGTGGGGGCATTGATGTCTTGATCTCTTGTAAATAATCATGAGTGCTTCATATATACGATGGTTTAGGAAAATTAAAGATGGAAAGAAGCAACGGTACATGCAAACTATATAAAATTGGAAATTAATTAGCTAGGATAGTAATATTTTTTGATTATGCAATATAATGCATGATTAGATTTTGGGGGAAGATTTTTGGTGAGAATTGAAATGGAATAGAAGTGGTTAGATGTATCCGCGCGCATGCAGATTAATTAGATGGATCAGAATGATACAGCTATGCCTATGAGAGTGTCAAATCCATCTATTATATATATTGTTGAGATAGGATATGAATGCATTTAGACCTGGCAATTATCGACACGACCCGTTAACACGACACGAAACCGGACACGAAAATAACGGGTTAGTGTTTAACCTTAACATGTCCCGGGTCGTTAACGGGTTGACCCGTTAAGAACCCGTTATGTTTTCGTGTCTTAACAGGTCAACCTGTTAAACCTATTAAGAACCCGTTTAACCCGTTAATATATCGTGTTAACCCGTTTACACAGACACGTTTAGAACCCGCTAAGAACCATTGTCATTTAGGTAAGAACCATTGTCTTTACAAAATATATCATGGACATGATTAAGAATGAATTTACTACATTAGGCCAAGATTATACACCAATTATTGATGTTCGACAATATTAAATTTAAATGTTTATTGTGTTCAATTTTATTCTAAAAACTAGTATGAACTTCTTTAATTATGATTTTTGGATGTTATTTTATAATTTTATGAATGTTATATATTGAATATTTTTTTAGTTTGTTTGATGGATTGAATTGTATGTTTTATTTCTTTTTGAGTTAATACCACAAATGGTCCTTTGACTATTGAGGTAGTACTCCTTTGAATCCTTGACTTTCAATTCGACCACAAATGGTCCTCTGACTTTTATTTTTTACCACAAATAGTCCTCTATTAAAATTTCTGTTAAATAGGTGTTAAACAAATAGTCCTCTATTAAAATTTCTGTTAAATAGGTGTTAAATCTAAGGGTATTATCGTCAAATTGATATATATAATGGTCATAAAATAAAAATGTTTAGAATTTTTCATATATATAATGGTCATAAAATAAAAATGTTTAGAATTTTTCACCAACAAAATGGTCATAAAATAAAAATGTTTAGAATTTTTCACCAACAACCATAATTGAAACAATTAACAAATATAAATACTCCTAAATAAAAAATAATGCACCTTATAACAAATATAAATACTCCTAAATAAAAAATAATGCACCTTATATCTCGTAATTATGCTCCTAAATAAAAAATAATGCACCTTATATCTCGTAATTATGTGTACAAAATGAAGATTTAATATTAGAGCTATCTGATTTAATTTAACCAACAGATTAAAATGGAATTTTTTTTTTCAAAAACATTGCTTCCATTATTTTCATGGAATCATGGTTGTTCATACATGGCTGATTAATATTTCACACTCTTCATTAATCGATCAAACATTTTGTTTGGGACATAACTGAAAGCCGCCACAATTGAATTAATATAATTAATCAATTACAAATTGCAGACATTTAATCATGAATTTTTATTTAATTTGTTCATTTATGTAATTTGTCACGTCCATTTTGTTTTTATATTCATTAACTTAATGTTTATTAATGTTTGAAATTAATTATGTTGTCATATAATTATAAAAAAGAAATAATCATAATAATATAAATCAATTTGACGATATTACCCCTAGATTTAGCACCTATTTAACAGAAATTTTAACATAGGACTATTTGTGATCAAAAATAAAAGTCAGAGGACCATTTGTAGTCGAATTGAAAGTCGAGGACTAAAAGGAGTACTACCCCAATAGTTAAAGGACCATTTGTGGTATTAACTCTTTCTTCTTTATATAATTTAACTTTAAATTTTAGTTTTTAATATATCAATAGATTTAGCGGGTTTAAACGGGTTTCGTGTCATATCGTGTCGACACGATCCGAAACCCGTTAACAAAACGTGTCAACCCGTTTAACCCGTTAACAAATCGTGTTCGTGTACGTATTACAATTTTGAACCCGTTAACCTTAACGTGTCGTGTTCGTGTCGTTATCGTGTCGACCCGTTAACGAACCTGTATACACGAATTGCCAAGTCTAAATGCATTTATGGCATGCCGCATTTCTTGAAAGCCTAGACCGCGGAGATGCCAGCCGGTGCCCCTAAGCTTTTGGCCGCGAGTGTGCAGTGGTTGGGGACGGTCAGTGACTGCCAGTGGGCTTTTAGGCCCAAGGAGAGGGTGGCGAACGGTGGTTTGATCGTTACATCAAGTTTCATATTATATTGCGAAATTTAATTCAAAAATTATGTATCTGCAATTAATATATTTTATATTTATAGTTAATAAAATTTTTACTTTAAATAAATTGAAGATACATAACATGATAATTACAGACACATAAATTATTAACAGCATATACGAAAATATGTTAACTGCAAACATATAAGATGTTCGTTAATATGTTATATGTCTGCAATTAAAATATTTTGTATCTACAGTTAATAATTTATGTGTCTGTAGTTATCATGTTATGTGTTTATAATCAGCATGTGATATACCTTCAATTTCATTTTTATTATCAAATGTCTTTACATATTTATTTATTTATTTTTTACTATTGACTCTGTTACAATGCAATATCTATTTATAACTACTTTCTCAACTTACTGAAATACAAAGAGCCAATATCACTATCATTGAGACTCGAACTCACCTCTTTCATATGAGAGTGCAATCGGGTGTCGTCTCCAATATAATTCTTACAGTTTATATGTCGGGTTCATCCAAACCGCAATTCGTTGAGAGAGGATATAAAGAACCATGCATGCGTTATATTAGTATATACGGAGTACTTTTCTTTGGGAGAAGAAAAGTATATACCATGAGTGCGTCATCCCGGGGTTCACTTCGCATACAATTTGCATGCGCCCGCCTTAAATTTGAAAATGGATTAAGAAAACGACCTCAATTAATTCAGATATATGGACCTAACCCCCAAATATTGAGAATGAATATTCAAAGGTAAGGTTAGAATCAATATATATATATATTACTTTTCGATATTCATCTTCCACCATCCGCATTTGAACCATTTTTTAAGGTTCATGATTTTCTTTCTTTAAGTGTGTGGTTTATGTGCTTAAGGTGCGTTAGTTCTTTAGTAAAAATTTAATGTGTGTTTTTGTTGAAATTTAAGGTGCGCCGATTTAAAACCTTAGGTGCGTAGTTTCTATACTTAAGATGCATCAATGAAAATATTTAGGCATTCCATTTTAAAATTTTAAGTGCGTGATTTATGTTCTTAAGGTGCTTTGTTTATGTGCTTAAGGTGTGTGATTTGTGTACTTAAGTTGCGTCACTTTCATGCTTAAGATTAAGTTGTTTGGTTCATTCCATACACGTTTTTTTCATTGATTTGAGTCGTTGATCTAGATTTTATCAATGACTCAGATTAAATCGCACTTCCGCACATTAGCAAGTTTTGCACCTCTCTCTCTCTCTATATATATATATATATATATATATATGGATGTTCATGTGCGCCCTGGTCATTAGATTAGATCAAGTCATCAAATCAACGCGCAATATATATATGTTACAAAATACACCATTTTACGTACTAAAATGCACCAGAAGACCGATAAAACACACAATTTCACACTATAACCCAATGCACATATTCATTTAAAATTCACCAATATACGTAATAAAACGCATCATTCTACGTATTAAAATGCACCACAACGTGCCTTATGTCAGGTTATAAACATGCACTATTTACACATATTAGACAATATTATGTGCTAAAATATGCACCATTCTACGTATTAAAATGCACCACAACGTGTGTTAAAATGCACAATTCCATTTGTTGAAAATCCCCATCCCAGATTATAAACATGCATGCACTATTACACTTATTAGAAAACATGTGTTAAAATACATACCATTCTGCTTGACCACAAAGTCTTTGGCCTCAGAAAAAAAAAAAAGCTTAAAACCTCAAAACAATTTAAAATCTTATTACCTTTAAAGCCCTCAAACTCTCAAAACCCTTGTTCATCCGCCGATTAGGCTGGCAGCGAGAAGTGAGGGAGAGGCAGCGCCGCCAGCGGGCGGTGGTCCGGCGACAAGATATTTTTTAAAACGTGGTGATAATTTCATAATTAGCACCAATTTTACTATGCTAACTTAATTGAACACTAAAATTTAATTTGTAATTCTCAAAAAAATTTCAGGTTTATACATTTAATATTAACATATTGCACATTTAGTATATATTAAAATGTTGCACTTCAAAAATGCAAAAATGCAAAAATGTAATACACTTAGAGTTTGAATTTTAGATTTTATGAGTGAATTTTTTATTTTATAAATATATATAGCGCGGCACGTATAGTGATATCGCCCAACCCAGTATTAGTTCAACCTCCATTTTAGCATGTATTCAATTCAGTTGTGAGTGGTCACCAAAGTCTCCTGCGGACTTTAATTAGTGAATTTTTAACGAAAAGGTTGTATAAAATCCACCACTGTTGGGCACCCTATAATGTCCTTTTCTTTGTGGACCATCATATTCAATTCCTACATTCCTCGCACCTTTAACTATCCTTCTCATTAATTTCACTCCGTCAATTCCATGTTCAATTCTAACTATTTATAACACAAATTTACTAATTTTAGAAATCAACTTAATATATGCTTCCTTTTTTTTGCTATATTCATCTACTTGCAATTTAGATTTATTTTCCCCTCTTGTTTGTAAATATGTTTAGTTATTTTAGGAAAGAAGAATATAAACACGTAATTGATAATAGTTGTCGGTCAATATTGTTATAAAAAACTAGTCATGTTGTAGTTTTGACCACGTATTTATTTAATTCATGATGATTTTTTTAAAAAATAATTTTCAAAGATTGAGTATTTAATATCTCAATAATAAATATTAATTGTGCGTGCATAATAATTTAGTGGAGCATGTGTACGTATAATAAATAAAATGATGTGAATTACCGTGGCAGGCAGGCGGAATTGAATGAAGTGATTTGGTCAGCCAAACCAAATTGTGGTCCACATGGGTTATGAAGTAAACCACAGATAAAGGGCCAAAGTAAAAATAAAAAAAATCAAAGATTACGGCCTACGGGACGGGACGGGCAAATGAAATTGAAAGTTTGTTTGAGTCTACGTCTCAGTCTGTGTCTTAATGGGGCAAACAAAACCCCAAACGGAACCCTTTCCTTGTTTATTACTACATTTGTCACTCTTTTCGTCTCTCTTTCCCTACCCTTTCCCTTTCCGTATACGTTTACGTTTGTATATACATTCTACTCTATACTATACGTATTAATTACTTTAGCATGTATGTATATGTATTTATAAGAGCTCATGAATTCAACACCTCTAGTCTCCGCATTGGCTCCTGATCGGTAACTGGAGGTAATTTCTTTTCTATTTCCCTCCCTTCAGATTTTCTTCTTTATGGATTTCCAATCGTGCTGCTTTTGGACTGAATTTGATTTTTCCCCCCTAGCTCTAGTATGTTAATGAGGAGGATTTGGAATCCTTTCAAGAACCCGATGAGCAAATTCCCAAATTTATTCCATCTTCATACTCGCTTCTTTGTTTGGTTCGCTTGTTTAGCTTCTTAAAGCAATTTTAGTTAATTTCTACAGCAGTTAGTTTTGCCGGAACAAAAGTAAACACTACTTTTCAGTTATAGGGCCGGCAGGAAATTAAAGTCAGCCAAACTAGACTGAGCTCCGAATTCAATGAACAATGTTTTTGATCTCGCCCCTTTTGTTTCAGTATTGGTTATCTCTGCGTTGGTATAGTGTAGACTAGTAGTTTGCATAATAATAGTTCTGTCTTGGTTTTTGGGTGGGGAGTTGACTTGTAGTTTGCATAATAGTTCTATCCTTTGCAATCTTGACTTTGCTCATCAAGTCTTTCATTTCAGCCCAAGCTTTTCTGATCACAGTTTTCTGTCATATCCCCCAACCCTTAGCTGTTTATGAGGAATGCCCCCTAAAAGTCTTCTAAAAACAGGACTTTATGACTGACAAAATGCTGAAATCTTTTGTTTATAGGGATGATGAAGTGGGTATTTGTATTTCTATTGACTCAAGAATGAGTAATGAGGGTGTTGTGTTGCGTTTGAAACCTTCCTATTATATACTTTCAATAATGCATCTTTGTTGAAGACTTCCTTTTCAACAGAGTTGCCTGGCATTGAAAATCTTTCTGTTCACATGTGAGCATCTGCCTGAATGAAAAGGAGGTAAATGGAACTTGAATTCCCAAATCCTATCTAGCTGTGAATGCTAAGCAGACCAATGTGCTCTGAGTTTCAATGTGAAATGTGCAATACATCATATTGAGTTGTATGGCTGAATTTAGATCTGCGCTGTAAACTAGTTCCTTTCTTGTTGTTTTCACTTCTAATAACAAAACCTATTCCATATGGCCCCTATTTTCATGTTATCGATTTCTTTAAATGTTTTGAACAGCACAGGTTTTGAGAGATGGGATTAGCTTTTGTGAAGACTGAATTTTAGAGATTTTTGATATTTGAAGTAGTAAAGAAAAATGTCTTCCGCTGTCAAGGATGAGAAGAAGGCGATTATTGATACAGCCGCATGGACGTTTAATATTGTTACTTCTGTCGGAATTATTATTGTTAATAAAGCCCTAATGGCTAATTTTGGCTTCAGCTTTGGTGCGTTATCTTCATCGTTTATTCCCTATTTAATTTCTAACAGCAATTCTTACCCACGAATGAAAGTGTTCTGTAATAAGATGTAAATGAATTGTTCATTAGTATATAAACAAAGGACAAACAATAATTTGTCTTAGTCAACAACTTTAACAGTTGTTGGTTTGAGACTTTGAGTAGATAGTTTGACCTCTGTTGTATTTTGCAGCTACAACCTTGACTGGTCTACATTTTGCCACCACTACACTGATGACTGTTATTCTTAAGAGGCTTGGATACATCCAGGATTCCAATCTTCCGTGGTCTGAGCGCCTTAAATTTGTTTTGTTTGCAAACTTCTCAATTGTTGGAATGAATGTGAGTTTGATGTGGAACTCTGTGGGATTCTATCAGGTCAGTTTGAACACCCACTAGATATTATTTTCTTTATGTCATCCAAGTGACTGTAAATATTGGTTCCTCCTCTCACAGATTGCAAAGTTGAGTATGATACCTGTCTCATGTTTATTGGAAGTTGTGCTGGATAGTGTGCGATACTCAAGAGACACCAAGCTAAGCATTTTGTTGGTTCTCCTGGGTGTTGCTATCTGTACAGTTACTGATGTAAGTGTCAATGCAAAGGGTTTTATTGCTGCCTTCATTGCGGTTTGGAGCACTGCTTTGCAGCAGTATGTAAGTCATAGCTTACTGGATATCTATGTTTTGAACAGGTTATTTTGATTGCAACTAAAATCACTATTTTTGAGATTTTTTGGGCCTTTTCCTCAAAGGCATGCTAATTTAGGTCTTGATTAACATATTCTATGATTGTCCATTCTCTCTCTCTCTCTCTCTCTCTCTCTCTCTCTCTCGTGTTTTTCCTTTGAATCCTGGGGAGATGATCAATTTTATACCAAGTATTATATGAATAAGTTGCCACTTGCTTTTAAGATGAAGGATTCAGTCTTACTCTCCCTCTTCTCTTGATGATCTTCTAACTCTATCATCTTCCTGTGTCTGCTTTTTGGATTGCAGTATGTACACTTTCTTCAACGGAAGTACTCACTAGGATCTTTCAATTTATTGGGGCATACTGCACCACTACAGGCTGCATCTCTGTTGTTGGTGGGCCCGATCACAGATAAATGGTTGACTGATAAGAGTGTAGGTGCCTATCACTATACTCTAAGCTCAGTGGTAAGTACAACAATTCCCACTGGATGTTTCTTCATCTGCTAAAACTTCTTTTCTTCAATGCATAAATGCATAATATATATCATACTTTGACATAGTCTCGTGTATACACACAAGAGCATTCACGTTATAACACATCCTTTTTCCTTTTTAATTTTCATTCATAGGCCACTTTATGGCAGAGAGATCAGAAGAATCATAAGAATGAATATTTAGGAGATTCTTATACTTGTCAGCAGTGTTGTTAGACTCAAACAAGTTATTCTACCTGAATCCATCCATCCTTGTGAATCTCTTGTGACTATCCTCACAGAAAGAAATCCCTCATGAATCTTTTCAAATTCTCATGACTGATTAAAGAAGAGTAAATAAAATGGAGAAAAACATGAAATTTGGATGGGTTTACTTGCTAGGAGTGAGATTTCTTCGTTTTACATGCTAGAATATTTAACACTGCTTCTAGGTAGCATTTATGTTTGAAGCCAAACCACACTAAAAGATTAAATCCAATTAATTAGCTAGTCTAACCCATGGCATTATAAACCCATATGTTCTCTCTTATATTTTCAATGTGGGACTCTTAGCAGAGTTCTGATTTTTTTTTTTTTTTTAAGATTAGAGATACAAGAATTAATATGCTATAATGATTGATTTACTTGTATGCAGTTGTTGATCATCCTTTCATGTACAATAGCAATTGGGACAAATCTCAGCCAATTCATCTGCATTGGCAGATTTACTGCAGTTTCATTTCAAGTGCTTGGACACATGAAGACCATTCTTGTGTTGATTTTAGGATTCTTGTTCTTCGGGAAAGAGGGTATGAATATACAAGTTGTGTTGGGAATGGGTGTCGCGATAGTAGGCATGGTTTGGTATGGTAATGCGTCATCTAAAGTTGGAGGAAAGGAGCGGGTTCAAGCAGTAGCTCGCAATGAACCTAAAGCTGAAGCTGAAGGTGAAGAAAAGGGGTTGTTAGGATCGACGGAGGTTGATGAAAAAGTGTAAGGACGACGAAGAAGAAGAAATAAATTAAGCATGCATATCATGTAATGTAGTGTTATTGTCCTGTTACTGTTTTATTTTATAATCCCATATTGAGAGTATTTTTGTTATTACAATACTTGATAATAATAATAATATACATGGAGAAAGTTTCAACCCTGGTATTTATTTGGTGAAAAAGGATGTATCTATAGTGTTTGATTAAGCAGAAGCAGTAGCAGAGAATGTTATTGTTGCTAGTTGAAACATAATTTAAAAAAAAAAAAAAAAAAAAAAAAAACAATAAGCCCAACTCTCCCTTGTGCAGCCCCTTCTCGCTTTTGGCAATTGGCAAATTATTGCATGTACCATGGTCCACAGCTGTGTGGACCAAAAATAAAAAGTACATTATTTTTGTACTGAAGGTACATTATTTTTGTACTGTAACATTATTTTTGTACTGTAATGTACTTTCAGTACAAAAATAATGTACCTACAGTACAAAAATAATGTACTTTTTATTTTTGGTCCATGCAATAATGATTGCTCTCTTCTCTACTCTAGTCTAGTCATATGCTCCGTACTAATTTATGGGCCCAACCATATCATCATCCAATTTTCTGTATGATATATGAAAAAAAAAATGAGTTCTATTATGGGGACACTCAAATTCTACTTCATCAATTATACTTTTTATGTAGCAATCATGGATATTGGCATATCACAAATTATTTTGAGGATCCGAGTCTACTTTGCATTGATTTGATGATTACATCAACGTCTTCATAACTATTTGGCCAAACTAGAACGAACTATGCTTAGCTTAGTTGTGCAAAGCAGCAGATGTGGTTGTGGTGGGCTTTTTTAGGATGTTTTGTGAGCCACACTACACTATGCAATATGCAATATGCATGCATAGCCTCTGATCCGAGTTCAGGGCTCTGTGCTGATGTACTTACTACAAAACAAAGTTGTAGTGATTAGGAAGGAAGCTTCAACTTTTATACGAATATGAATATTCAGCCTTGAATTCTTTCTCTAGCTGTTCCTTAGATTCAGTTTTTGCAGCCAACATTACATCATCAAGGAACCCTCTCCCTGGAAACTCTTCGGGTACGAGATTGCGGTATATCTCAAACTGCTCTTCAGCTTCCTTCTTTTTGTCAAGGAGACTGTATACAATTCCCTGAGACAAAAGTTGTAGATTTTACTTGCCTCACTTTCATTATCATTCTATTGTTTTTTTAAGATAGAAATTTTCAAGCACCCTGGCCTGATCAAAAAATCAACTTTCACTTTGAATATAATGTACTCTCATGTTTCACTTTTATGTATGATTGTATAATAAGCATATCCTAGTTCCTAGCTAGTATACAGTTTCTTCCTGAACTTGAAATGGGGAGAGTAGGAGCATTAAGCAAATTTAGAAAATCATAACGGCAGTTTACCTGGCACAAATAAGGGCGAAAATCTCTTGGGTTCTCTTGAACAAGAATTTGAAACTTCTCCAAAGCCTCCTCTAAATCTCCCTATAAACACGAATAATGATCAAAACATAAAAGTTAAATAGTAAAAAATCTTCACACTCATCTTCATTTGCTAGCTAGCTAGTTTTCTTTTTTACCCGTCACTCCATCTCGATCAGTTTCGTTCTTGACAGAACTGAACTATATTGATTGATCTGCATGCAATGAACATTCTTTTCTTAATAAAATATTTTACAATCAT
Source organism: Ipomoea triloba (assembly GCF_003576645.1). Lineage (NCBI taxonomy): Eukaryota > Viridiplantae > Streptophyta > Magnoliopsida > Solanales > Convolvulaceae > Ipomoea > Ipomoea triloba. Next base: position 28,287,398 of record NC_044927.1, read on the forward strand.
GATCTATTATTACCTTTACAACATGCATCTGTGCAATCAATATCTTTATATTCCTCTCCTTATTAACTCTTTTTTCTCGATGAGCAACTTCTAGAGCACCATTCAGCATCTCAAATACAGCAGGACCTTCAAGGTTCTTGTGCATAACCATTGCTAGACCCTGTAAAATATAATAAATAAAATAAATAAGAGCAAAACACTGAAGACCAGATTCTTTTCATTTTTTAAACAACCATCTATTATATCCACAACAACTCATGATAGACACATTAGTTAAGGGGTACTGTAAGAGAGAGAACAAACTAACAATCCTAAATCCTCCTCCAGGTTCCAGCACCACAGGGGAAAAGTAACATGAGTATAAGATTTAAAAACTAGCTAGTGTTGTTATAATACAGACATACTTGTAAGAATGCATGTATGCCTGCCTGCCTAGGCAAAGATAAAAATGGAAGTAAACTGAATTGCTGAATATTTGGTAACAAAGAACACTTCACTTGGAGAAGCATTTCCTCAAAACAAATCAGTAGTCAACTTTACAAAACAGAATTGCCATTTGCCAGCAATAAAGGAATTAAATTGATCACAGACAATAAGTGACAAGTGACAAGTCAAAGCCATATCATATATCAGTTCCTTTAACAGCCGCCAGAACTGGCCTTATAAGTGATTAAAGGAGGAGTACGCAAAGTAAAATTTTGCAAAACAAAAGTTCACCACTGGCATTGATTGAGTTAACTTCCTAAGAAATCAATCAAATACAGCATTTAAAACAAAAAAAAAAGAAAAAAGATAGAGGGTGGATCCACGAAACATACGTGCAATGCTCTAAGCAATAGAGGTTCTTGCTTCAATATTTCCTTAAACAATCTCTTAGCCTTGGTTAATTGCCCCATTATCTCATAGCAAAAAGCCTGCAACAGTCTCCACTCAACTTCTCTAGGTTGAACCTCAATCAACCTCTCCACATACTTAACAGCCTCCTTCGTCTTCCCTTTCTTCATCATCACATTAACAATCATCTTCAAAGCCTCCACATCTCTGGGGTCCTTCTCCAGCAGCTTCACATATATCATCTCCTCACTTCCGCCACTCTGGGCCTCCGCCTTTTGCTTCCCGGCCTCAACCCCACTACTTTCTTGAACCGGCTGCGCCACCGCTGCCCCAACCCTTAAACCCCCCAAAAAAACGAATGACCCAAGAGCCAAAATCACTAATTTCTCACTGATAAACGTGGAAATCCTCTTCTCTGGAGTTAAATTTAATGCAGATTTTGATTTTGATGTGGGTATTGCGGAGTAGCGAAGGGTTTTGGGGGTGCGGACAGGGTTGAGGAGGGAGAAGGGTTTTGGAGAATTCTGGAAAATAAGGAAGGAGAAACTTCGATTTTGATTGAGGTTTGAATGAAGATAGAGGGGCAATCTAGTGATAGATGAAGAACCCATTCTTCAAATTTGAAAATCCAAGTAGAAACAGAGTCAGTCTGAGCTTTCAGAAGCTGGGTTGGCGTGGCGAGATGGAAATTTTGCAATATACTTATATACTGGACAATGATTGAGATACAAATTTTTTTTTTTTTAAAAAAAATCAAATAAACCCTCAAACTTATATAAATGTATAATTAAATCTTTGAATTTTTAAAAGTGCAATTAATTACATTTTTGTATTCTTATTTAATTGATTTTAATAAATTGATGTGTTTAATTGCACATTTCAAAAAGTTCAAGAATTTAATTATACTTTCGTGTAAAATTTGAGGGTGTATTAGATCCTGATGGTTTTATAGTTTTGTTGAACTGAGTTCATTAAAAGTGTATGCATACATAGCTCGATATATTAATCCAAAGCGACGGCCTAAATAATAAAAATAAATAATGCAAGATATAGCAAAGAAAACTTTTTTAATAAAAACAAAATACAAATGTTAAGCTTGGAAAACTTTTGCCTCAAAAGTGAAGAATTGTATTTCCATCATAAAGTAATAATTTGCATAAACCAAATAAGAACAAATAAGGTTTTCATCAAACTTTAAGAAATTGAATTCCTTAAAAAATATTTTATATCCAACCAAAGATGCTCTAAAATACTTGTTATCAATGGGGAGGATGCGTTGGGTCTTTTGGTCTCCGCGCGAATGAAGACTGGATTAAAATTAACACCGACGGTGTCGTCAAGAAATGTACAGGGCTTGCTAGCGCTGGTGGTTTGGCATGAAACCACTTAGGGGATTGGATTTTTGGGTTCATCACAAAAATTGGGTTTGCAAATAACTTTGCCGCAGAGCTGTGGGGCCTAAGGGAGGGTCTACGGCCGGCAAAAGCAAAGGGTTTTAGAAAAGTGATTCTTGAACTTGACTCTGAGTCGGTGGTGACTTTAGTTACGAGCGAGTTTGACGACCATGGATATAATTCGACACTTCTCAAGGATTGCCGGTCCCTTTTGAGTAGCTTTGAACAGCTGACACTCCAACATATTCTCAGAGAAGGGAACAGATGTGCGGATCACCTTGCGAACCTAGGACAACTAGGGGAGTGGGGCATAGTACTCATGGATTCACCTCCCGCTAGCATTGAAGTGCTGCTTGCTGCGGATGTCGCCGGTGTCAGTTCCATTAGAGTTTGGTAACTTTTTTTTTTTACCCTATCCTTGACGGGTCATTCCCACAAAAAAAAAAAAAAAGTTGTAACCTCTTATATAAAATTTTACTGTTGTAGTTACCAATACTCTTCCATTTCCCCTTGTCGATACTCAAAAGCAAAATTTTTAATCTTGACACTCCATCTACCATGTGAATATCTATTTTCATAATTTACGAGATCCGATACGCGCGTGCCACACACTTGACACTACCAAATACTGTACCATATTTGATTACTAAAAACAATGTCTTCACATTTTCATATACTGCGTCACCGAATTGTGCGAATTGCAAGAAACAATATCTATTGTTATAATCCGAACTACCAGTGTAAGTATATTAATTCAGCGTGAATGTCATCACATTTCTGCTGCAAATGATTTACCACATCCACATGTTTGTGTGGCGTTGGGATTCTTGAAAGAGAATCCTCCACCTATGAGTGCATCACTGTAGTCCAGCTGCATCCCAAAGAGGAAGAGAAGGCTTTTCGGATCACAAACTGCAATAACATTTAAGGCAAAAATAACATAATCAATAGCCTACCTAATGCAACACATATCACACTATCACAGAGTTAACTCTAAAGAAATACAGCAAAGCTGATGCCTCTGATTGATGATTAACATTCCTAGTAGTGATATGAAAGAATAACATCATCACACAAACAAAATATAGCATGACACAACATCTAACACAAAATGAAAAGTTGATATTTTCAGCATGTCACAATACACAAATCACTCAAGCATTCTACTCTTTTCCTGCCCTCTCACTTAAAAAGGAACAAAAAGATGATAGGATTCATGGCCTTGCAATCCATTCAGACTACACATTATTTCATTTATTTTTAAACATTTGTTAATTTTAGCTCAAGTCATAAACCATCGTCTTGGGACTGTGTCATAATATAGGGAATGCATCATGTATTCAGTAAAAACAAAAATGGTTCCAGACATGTCGATAGCACATATATATAAGTCAACTAGAGATTTCTAAGGGAGATTGTCACATTATGAGGTATAAGAATCAGACTCATATTACTGTGATTAGACAAAAAGAAAATGCAATATTGTTTTGTAGAATCACCTTCACAACATAATGATATGAAATATCTAATTCCCCTACACAACATGTAAACAAGTAGGTATATACATACCAATGACAAAGCCATTGTACTCAATGATAGAATCATCTGGTCTAGCATTTTCTCTGCGCTCAAACTCCATTGTATAAGACATACCAGAGCATCCTCCTTGCTTGACACCAATCCTAAGAAACAAATCTTCATTCCGCTCAGCTCTCATCTTATTCAGGTGTTTCAGAGCATTGTCTGTCAAGGAAATCGCAGGAGCAACTTCTCCAGCTGCTGCTGGTGCTAGAACACAGTAAGAAATTAATATATTAACATTTTAGAAAAATACAGAATGTACTTTTGCATTTGCTATGGCTCAAGCCACTAGAAGGTCATCATTTTATAATTTAAAAAGATGAAGATGGCAGACCTGATGTGCTCCTTTAAGGAGGGGGGAATTGAAGATCTCATAGTGTTAAAGACAAAGTCATGACTCATGAGGAAGAGATAGGTGGCGTTGATTTTATATACTCCGTACAATGTTGCGCTCCATATTAGACTAGATAATTATTTATTTATTTAGTTTTAATTATGTGGAGTTTCTCAGCAGCCAAGGGTGAAATATGTTCATTAGCAGCCTCTTGTCTTAGCTCACTATCCAAAGAATGTTAATCATGGATTTGGTATTGATCTTTGCAACCTAGGGTGAAATGCATTTGAAAAGTCATAGCCAAGTAGATAACTAGGGTTCAGCATAGATTTTCCCTTGACTATATCTGGGATACAGTGAAAGCAATTCATTGTAGTTAAGTATATAAACATTTTATCTTGACTATATATTAACGCTATCATATTCCAGCATTCCAGCAAGTTTAGAATCAACACCTCAAGTCAATTGTTCACAAAAGGATATCAAATCAGAAAAAAACATTTTGGCAAGCAATTCCCTTCTAATTTCAGTTTTAGGGTTTAGAAATTCTTAGCTTGGATGGATCATGGAAATGGTAATCGTGCACTCTGATAACCCTATAACATTTGATGTTTGAATCCATGTATATAATTGTAATTTATCTTATCAGAATTCTTAGATAGAGCTACAGAGTCTGTAGTATTGAGGTGTGAAACGAAAGCTAACTAGAATTCGCAACTACGAACAAATTAAGAAAAAAATAATCGAAACTATAAATATAAATGAGTCGAGCAATGAGGAAAACCGGAGGACAGAAAAACGGTGTTTGTGCATATGTATGTATACAGTACCTTGGACCGAAGCCAATGGAATAGAGGGGAATTTCTGGCGATTGATACTTGAAGGAGAGGACCTAAAACAGATTGAAGATGGAGGCGGAGGAGAGCTAGAAATTGCAGAGATCTTTGGCGCGCGGCAAAGAGATGGTGAAGAGGGGCAACGGAATGCTGCGGAGAAGGCCATTGTTCGGGGAGACACCTGGGAGACTTCCACGAAGAAATGAGCTATTTCTTGAGTTTTGTTTTGTTTTGTTTGTTTGTTTGTTTGTTTTTTTTTTTTTTTTTTCCTCCGTACTAGTTATTATTATTATATGAGTTAATGAGTTAATACCACAAATGGTCCTCTCACTATTAGACTAGTACTTCTTTTAATCATCGACTTTTAATTCAACTATAAATGGTTCTCTGACTTTCATTTTTTACCACAAATAGTGCTCCGTTAAAATTTCTGTTAAATAGGTGCTAAATCTAGGGGTATTATCGTCAAATTGATATATATAATGGTCATAAAATAAAAATGTTCAAAATTTTTCACCAACAAGCATAATTGAACAATTAATGAATATAGATACTCCTAAATAGAAAGACAATATACCTTATTCTCGTAATTATGCATACAAAATGAAGATTTAATATTATAGCTAAATGTTTTTAATTTAACCAATGGATTACAATGGAAGAAATTTGTTTCAAAAACCTTGCTTCCATCATTTTCATGGTTGTTCAAACATGGCCGATTAATAGTTTTCACTCTTCATTAATCGGTCAAATATTTTGTTCCACCGTTGAATTAATATAATTATTCAAGTATAAATTACGAACATTAATCATATATGATATGGAATATACCCCGAGTATACTGCCCTACGAAGACTATATGTATGCCTAGCGTATTATACCGCGTACTATACGTTATTAGCATATAAAAGGGACCATAACCCTTCAATTAAGGGACTTTGGGGGGTCTCTTCCTCTCTCTCTAAACACAAGACCCTAAAGCATTGCTCTCCTTTCTCTCTAAACTATTGAACAGATGAATAAAAGAGCACTTTGGGCTGATTCTTGCATATACTTTACATTACTACATACTTTGCTTATACACTTGAATGTATGGAGGATTTACTCCTTATCAAATGGCGCCGTCTGTGGGGACCTGAGAAAAAGGTTCGTGTTTCCTATCCCAATCGATCTCCCGGTCTAGCAACTTCAACATCGTCTTTAAGCTTTGCTGGAGGAAGTCTCGCCAAAGGAGATGCGCGTCGTCGCTGCTACTGTCAAAGAGAAAAGCCTCAAATTGTTTGCATGGTTTGGCTTTGACACTCTGGGGCGATCAACACTTCGGCCAGACATTGTTTTTAGTGGGGGATCATAACAAGCACTTGAAGAGATTAACAAAGTGGGCTTAGAAGAGAAAGAAGAGCTGTGTTAGGCTGGCAGCCGATGGCATGCAACAACCAAATATTTCAAACCTGACAAATGAGCATCACCTTGGACCTCCTTTGCTTCCAAGATCACACTCAGCATCCAAATCTTTAGTCTCACCGGCGGACTCGCATTATTCACGGAGTATTATTTATTTATTTCTTACAGTTGCAGTTCCTTGAGCTCTATATTTGGATTGGTTTGATAGTTCCTATGTTGTGGTTATTGGAGATGAACATGTTCTCAAATTTTGCAGAAATGGTCCAAGTGGATCCTCTCAGGAAGAAGACACCCCACCTGTGGATACTTCTTTTTCGCCACTCCAAGAAGTATCATGCATGCAACCACCACTCCCACCACCATCGCCGTCCACACCGTTCGCCGGAGGAAAAACGCCTTCTTCCTCGTCAGAGAGCTATGCTGCACCGCTGTCATAAAAACTTCACAGAATTTAAGAAGAACAAATGACATGCAGTTGCTGACCTCCGAGCTTCGCCACCACCGCCGTCGACCATCATCCCCTCCCCCCTCTCTTCGTCACCGCCATCTTCTCCACGCATTCCGTCGTCTTACGCGAGTCCCAGGCCTGCGGCTGAGCAGAGATGGCCGGCAGTCGAAAGATGGTGAAGAAGTTTCGAAGTGGCAGTTGTGAAGGGAAGAACGACGGTCACCGGCGGCTTCTTATTTTCTTCTGCTCCGTCAGTCATCTTTCTTCTTTCAGTGGTGGCGGAAAGAGAAATGGAAGACCAGGGACCCCTCATCGCCACTTGCTGCTTTGCCGGAGGAAGACCAGAGTCGATGCCACTACTGGAGTTGGTAGCCAGCAATCTCCGTTGGCGGCGGTGGACGGCGTGGCTCGCTGGGCGGTGGAGCTCCGGCGAGAGGGGACGGCGGTAGCGACTCTGATGTTGCATGCAATTGTTTTGGTTGGTTGGGGGTGGGCGACTGTTTTAATTGGGCGGTGTGGGGGTGCGGCAATAACAAAGCAGAAGCAATGATGTGGAGGCCTCTAATTATTTATGGCTGACAACAACATTGGAAAAAGAAATACTAAAATTCTAAAGTTTATAAAACTTTAGATTATGATAAATTGTAATTTCTATGGGTTGTAGCCTTATACCTTAGAAAATTGTAAATAGCAGAATATATGTAATAAGCCCGGTCAGGTTGGTATTTCCACCACCGGCACTCTAAGTCCGGTCAGGTCGGCCTGTCCACCGCCGGCATTGTAAGCCCAATGTCATACCTCGGCATAATTACGACCGAAAAGTCGAAAAAAAAACTACGGGAGTAAGGTGTCCGTTTATGGTTCTCGGACCAATTTTTGTGGGAGCAAGGTGCCCACTACGGGAGCAAGGTGCCTGTTTATGGTCCTCGGACCGATTTTTGTGGGAGTAAGGTACCCACCACGGGAGCAAGGTGCCCGTTTATGACGGCGGTCGGAAAAAACGCAACGGGAGTAAGGTGCCCGTTCAGGTCCTCAGACCAATCTATGGGAGTAAGGTGCCTAGCACGGGAGCAAGGTGCCCGTTTAGGTTCTCGGACCGATCTGTGGGAGTAAGGTGCCCTCCACGGGAGTAAGGTGCCCGTTTGGTCCTCGAACCGATTTATTACGACGGCGGTCGGAAAAAACGCTACGACCGAAAAGTCGGAAAAAACTACGGGAGTAAGGTGCCCGTTCGGTCCTCGAACCGATTTATTACGATGGCAGTCGAAAAAAACGCTACGACCGAAAATTCGGAAAAAACTACGGGAGTAAGGTGCCCGTTCGGTCCTCGAACCGATCTATTACGACAGCGGTCGGAAAAAACGCAACTACCGAAAAGTCGGAAAAAACTGCACTGTTTGCACCAACGAGGAATAATTACCCTCGTTTGCTTTTCTTTGTAAATTGTACATGCGTGCTAAGTCTGGTTAGGTTGGCACTACCACCACCGGCCCGATTAGGTTGGCATCGACACGATAAGCCCGGCACAATATCTAGGCAAAGTCCTACATTGTGTAGGCAGTTAAGCCCGGTTAGGTCGGCATTACCACCACCGGCGCTTTAAGTCCGATTTGGTCGGCATTGCCACCATCGGCACGGTGAGTCCGAGTTCATATCCCGACATTAAGCTCTACGAGGTAGGCAATTTAGCCCGCCAGGTCGGAATCCGCCCCGGGCAAATCCAATCTCTCGATTGGTGTAAACCCGATTCCTAGATCGGTAAAATTCGGCATCTCAATCGTATCGCAAAATTCGATCCCTAAGATCGGTAGAGTTCGGACGACCCTTATAGTCCAAGAGACTGTGCTTAAGGTTGTGCTCTTTTTTCCTTAAGCTAAGATTTTTTCCCACTGGGTTTTTTCTTAGTTAAGGTTTTTAACGAGGCAACTGGCACAGGTCACGGACTATACGATCAGTTTTCCCGACCTGAACTCTTCTTCATCGACGCTTAAAGTTGTGCTCTTTTTTCCTTGGCTATGATTTTTTCCCACTGGGTTTTTTCTTAGCCCAAGGTTTTTAACGAGGCAACTAGCGTGAGTCGCGGACCGTAAGGCCAGTCTTCCAGCCCGACCCCTTCCTTGTTGACTCGACGTCAGGACTCGGACTGGGGGACTACTTGATAGGGAATATACCCCGAGTATACTGCCCTACGAAGACTATATGTATGCCTAGCGTATTATACCGCGTACTATACGTTATTAGCATATAAAAGGGACCATAACCCTTCAATTAAGGGATTTTGGGGGGTCTCTTCCTCTCTCTCTAAACACAAGACCCTAAAGCATTGCTCTCCCTTCTCTCTAAACCATTGAACAGATGAATAAAAGAGCACTTTGGGTTGATTCTTGCATATACTTTACATTACTACATACTTTGCTTATACACTTGAATGTATGGAGGATTTACTCCTTATCAATATATTTTTATTTAATTTGTTCATTTATGTGATTTGTAACGTCCGTTTTGTTTTTATATTTATTAACTTAATGTTTATTAATATTTGAAATTAATTATGTTATCATATAATTCTCAAAAAGAAGTAATCATAATAATATTAATCAATTTGACGATATTAACCATAGATTTAACACCTATTTAACAGAAATTTTAACAGAGGACTATTTGTGGTAAAAAATAAAAGTCAGAGGACCAATTGTGGTCGAATTGAAAGTCGAGGACTAAGGAGTACTAGCCCAATAGTCAGAGGACCATTTGTGGTATTAACTCTTATTATATTAAGAAAAATAATCAAATATATTATTGAACTTCACTCAAAACGTCAATTAAGCCTTTAAACATTCAAGCGTTGAAATTAAATACATAAACATGTTATTTTATATCATTAAGACTCAAAAATCGGCTCACCAAAATTTCGGTGAATCTCCTACAAAATTCTGGTGAAAAACATAGCATAATAGTAGAAGGGATAAAATAATTTCGAGCAAAAATTTTCAAAAAATAGCATATATGGAAAATCAATGTATATGAAATTAATATTAGTTTTCAAAAAATAATTGTGTAGATTGAGATTTTTAGGGCTTTGAAACCAAATATTATTTGTTAGGGTTACACGCCTTCTTTGGAATAATATGAGTATGGGATTATTTTGACCAGTATGACCATACGGTATATCTTGTATCTCATTAATACATGTTTTATATAGGTATAGAGTTTATGAACAAACCACTTCGCGTCATTCTGGGGTCATAGCTTGTTTATTTGTTTATTGGACTGTCATTTTGGGTCAGACTTTGTGGGTAATTTTTGGGCATAGCGTCACGAACAATAATATTACTATTTTCTACCTTGTTATGTACCACGGATCGTTATACCGTGGACCAGGGTCCACAATGCATTGTGGAATTGTGGACCCGGGTCCGAAATCAGCCGTAACATTACGGATTTTACAGTTTTTTTAAAAAAAAAAAATTAAATTATAACTGTAATTTGAACAATAACAAAAACAGTGACGAGGGAGCAAGAACAAAAAACACACACAAGTTCATCAGATCACAAAAACACACACGACAAAAGGTGAATATTTAAACACCATTGTGACACAGAACGGTTGCCTATAATATACAGAATATTGACACAAAATACACAGAACTCATCCTCCTAAACATTCGAATGCACAAACACATCATAAACTTGTGTTACTAATTAACATGAATATACAAAACGGTTGCTTAGAATACACAGAATGATTGCCTAGAATGCACATAACGATTGCCTAAAATACACATAACTCATCTCCTAATATTTTGGTACAGAGTGCACAATGCATTGTGCAGTCCTCGATATAAATTGTCACGTACCACGGTTTACAAAATCATCAATATGTATCATACTTTTTTAACACATACGAATACGTAGGCCGAAATTAAATGCAACCAATTTTCTTTTAACCATTTGATTCATCAACAAACGTCACTAGAAGATATGTTCAAAAGTATGAGGAATTCAATTCGATCTGCGTATAAAAAGTAATGTGCAATGCAAGTGTACAACTTTCCAAATAAATGATACTGTACGTAAGGTCGCTACGCAATGTATTTAGGGATTCAGCATGCACATCCTCCTTTCTGCTGCTCGATTCCTGATACGGATTCTGGTATTCTCTGAAGATGTCTGCAAAAAATGTTGCACACATATGCGTGTCAAAAAAAAAAAAAGTTAATATCATCTGACGTCTTCGGAATATAGTTGTTTTCCCACGTTTAGTCTTAGAATTTGATCAATATTTTTTGAGTTAACACTAGCTAGCTACTTACATATGTGATGGCATTTCCTCTTCTAGTACCTGCCAACTGGTTCAGGAACAACAAGAAGTAGATTTAGAAACATTAATGTAACACGATTTATATGATATTACTATGTGTAAACTCGATCAAGCGATCGATCGACATGAAAATTTGCAACCGTTTAATTTGTATATGAGAATTGAAGTGTTTGAAAAATGAAAATACTGACAAACTGTTTTCATCTTCATTGGCGAGTGCGAGTTTTGCAGCACAAAGAAATGCAGCACCGACGTTGTAATCCTCCTTGGCGGAGGTAATGAAGTAAGGTATGTTTCCCTTGGAAGTGCACCATTCCCTTGCTCTCTTCTCAGATATCTGGAGGTCATATATAAAGAAGCATTATATTCCGACCTCTATATATATATATATGAATTACAGGCTGCGGGCATTATATATGCTTACTGTTTCATCATTCCTTTCTTCGCTTTCTAAATCTGCTTTGTTTCCCATTAATATGAAGGGGAATTTCTCAGGTTCTGTCAACCCTGCCTGAATATATATATATATATACACACACATAGTGAGAGTGCAAGATATATATATATATATATATATATATATATAAATACTCCTTCCTTCCCAACTTGAAGTAATGAATAATAAATATGATAGGTAAAATGGGACAAATAGAGTATATATTAAGAATGGATTCATGCTGAAGCAAACCAACCCGAAGGGAGTTGGAGAGTCAACCCGGACAAGGTCAGCCCAAGGTTTACAAAGTCGATAATGAGGTTGGCCATGACTCGGACTTGGTCATTGGGGTCAGCTACCGCATAAGAAACATAGGCCACGAAGAGGCTGAACCTGCGAGGTCACCCTAAGAGTCGCCCTCTGAGGTTGACTTCGGAGTGCAGTTGGACGAAAACATATTCTCGTAGATTGTACTATTTACGGAGTTGATTAGGACTTATTACTTTAAATAAGCGTTCTTTGTCCTCATTTAGGACATTTTCATCTTGTGTTATCATCATCTACATTGTAATCTCATCACATTATTTGTAATCTTCTTGCAAATTATTTCAATACAAAGTTCTTTGTCTTTAGAGCTGAGGCCAAATACATTGTCTTCACTTTGTCTTTATTATTTATTTCTTAATTATTTGTATTAGTTAATTAATTCTATCAAAATATATCTAAAAACATAATAAGTGTGAATGAAGGTTATACACTACTTCATTTATGTCCATTTTTTATGTTAAGTTTTTTTGTACATTGCTATAAAAGTTGTACTTTACAATATATTAGACAAACGACATATCCCTACCGTTATAACTTCCGATATCTTTTCCACTATTGTTACCATGCATGCACATACATCCACTTATTTTCTTTAATAATAATAATATATACACATTATATATTAGAGTTATATACTTATGTTAGTTATTTTGTAAGATATAAATATAAAATTTATAAAAATATGTTGTATTATTATTATTATTATTATTATTATTATTATTATTTACAATAATTTAAATATCTAAAATCTAAGAAAATCTAGTATATATATATATGAGAGAGAGAGAGAGAAATTTAAGAGGAATGAAAATTATAGTAATAATTAACCTGCTTGATGAACTCTTCATGCCAGTGTTGAAGAGTCTCGAACGATTTAGGTGCATTGACATCATAGACAAGAACGCAGCAATCTGCTCCTCTGTAAAACGCGACTCCTAGGCTGTGAAATCTTTCCTGCCCTGCTGTATCCCAAATCTGCAACAACTTCCAACTCTCAACGTGAGTACGTACGCACAGTACATGGAAACAAACCATTATAATACTATATTCTTGATCAATATAATCCAGATTGGAATTCTACCATTTGCCGCCCTGCCTGCCTGCCTAATCCCCCCTATACTAGGATTACAAAAATGATCATCTATCTTAATTTGTATAGCAAAGGATGCATGACTAGCTAGCTTGGCTTAGCCTAGCCTTTTAATTTAAAACGGATTTTGGTGAAAATATTTTAGTAGGATGGAATTGAAATGATTATTTGTTATGTATAACCCTATAATCAGAATAAATATTTTTTCAATTGACCACTGAGACTTGAACCCACTCTCATCCATGTAAGAGTGTAAACCGGATAATTTGATACGAGTATGAGTAAAGATTGGTGAGCAGGTAGGCAGTAATGAAGTCGATGAAATGAGAGATGAGTTAGTAAGTGATGAAATGAAGAGTAATAAAACTAAATTATATTAATGGAATGATATCATCAATTAAGTAATGAGTTTTGTAAGTATAAAGATAATCAAATTATATATCTTTGTTATAAAAAAGTTGTCAACCAAAACAATGTATATCACTTTCATTCTCCATTCTCATTTTAACCTCATAAACAAAACTCACCCTTTATTTTTTCACTAGCTAATAATATATAATGACTTACTTGCAAAGTGACAACTTTTTCATCAACCTCTACTTCTTTGGTCACAAAATCCGCCCCTATTGTTGCCTTGTACTGCTCTCTGAATTTCTTGTATACATATCTGCAATGCCAGTCAAGGCAACAAAAAGGGACTACTTCTCCGAAAGTATACATGTAATTGAAAAAGTACGTAAAACACAAAAATCGAATATCAGAGACCCAACATGTCGTGGATACTGATTCACCAGAGAAGTCTTCCCCACTCTGAAAATTCATCATTAAAAAAAATCACATATGAATGAAAAATTGAAAATTAAAGTAAAAGCCTGTGTACTGGATGGTCATATATGCAGCAAATGTATAGGCGGCGGCGGAAAAATCTAGCTTACCCGCAATCTCCCAGCACAATCACCTTCAGCAAACTTCTTGATGAAGTGGACATGATATATACAAAAAGTACTCTAATAATAGTGTGTAGTTGTACGCATGCAATATATATGAGGAGGCCGGGCTTTAATTTGCTTTTGTATTTAAAGATTTAAGCTATGGAGTTCTCCAGAACGGGGCCGGGTATAATTAATAAAGTCGCCGGGTTAGTTGGTGATCGAAGGATCAAACTGGGCGAAATAATTAATATGATAAGGATAAAGGTTGACATTTTTAGGCCATTCTCCAATATTCTTCTCCTTTGAGAACAACATGAAAGACCAGCTGACAGCAAATAAAGCTAACGTTTTGTCAACTTAATTATAGTCTTGAGTTTTATTAAATAGCTTCTTTTTTTTTTTTCTTCCGATCCAAGAGGTCGTGCATCCCACAAATGAAGTATTGATGATGATGTATGGGTAGGGGTGGGGAAACAGTTAACCCCTTTAATTACCCTCCACCATTGGCTTAATTAGGTCCATAAAATGCATGGTAATATGCAACACTTAAAAAAAAAAAAGGGGGACCGAATACTCAAATGTGTTTTTAGGAAATTTCAATTCACTACCAATGTTGAATATTGAAACTTTGAGAGAAAAAAGCTTGTAGAATTTAGGTAGTAAAATGTTGGAAGAGTTTAGGCCAGAGAAAATGTCTATAGAATTTAGATAAAGACCCTCTTTGGTAAATAATCAGCCTATCAGTCAATTTTGACTTATTTGACTACTATTAGTTGTTTGGTTAATAAGATTTTTGCAACTCCAAAATGCTAAAGTTCAAAAGGCTACTCAAAGCAGCATTTTCAATTAGCTTTTTGAAAAAAGAAATTATAACAAACAGCTATAAGCTAATAGCTAATTTATCAAACAACTTTCTACAATCAGCTAATATTATCAACAAATTATACCTTCTAACCCAAACAGCCAACCAAATCAGCCAACAGCCATTTACCAAACAGGGTCAAAATAAAGGTCTAGATAGGGGGAACAAATTTGCTAATAGGGAGATAAGTTTTGTAGAGTTTTGACACAGAGAGAAAAAAAAGGTATAGAGTTTAGATATAGAGAAAAAGTATGTAGGTTTTCGATATGGAGAAAAAAATTTAGCAATATCAGACTGGAAATGAATTTCAATAGATATGAAGTTTTTTTTTTTAAAGATTATTTAAAAGTTTTAATTGCATACGCTTTCATTTTTTTTTTAATTGCATACCACTCTACTTTTAAAAATAAAGAAAAGTTTAAATCAAATATGCATCATTACATGACTTTGAAAAATTTCTCAACATTTTAAATTATATACATCTATCTTATTACGGAGTATAAAATATATTTAAAAAAAAAAAAACTCATGAGTAATGGATACACATCCTAAGGCAATAACCTTTTTGTGAGATTTCCTATCACATTATTAATTGAAGCAGTCACAAGTCATGTAGCTTTTCTTGTGACTTCACACGCATATTGCCAAAATTGGTTGAAAAGTTGATTAATGAATTTTAGGTATATGTTACATCTAGATTATTGCTTTAATTTGTTGTCTGGATGTTAAAATTTCACAAATATATTACACTTCATATCAAGGCAATTTTAACTTTTGATAAGTCGTGTTTTATTAATTAATTTCGTCTATAATTCTATTGAAAAAAAAAATTGGCTAAAAAATATTAAGTATCGTATTTGAACATTTAATTAGCATTTGTAGTATTTGAATGCATTATTGAAATAGAAAAAAAAATCACTTTTTCATATGATTATTTTGATAGTAATTATGGTGATAATCGAAGTGGTGAACTAGGTAGGTGAGGTGGATCTATACATGTGTCAGTGTTAAATTAAAATATAATTGGTTTAGTTTGGTAAATTGTTAGAATTAATTATAATAATTACACAAATTATAATAATTAATAGATTTGGATGATATTAAGTTAGAAAATTACAATCGATTTTTAATTATAAATAAAGAACTTTACAAATATGTGAAGATTTTCAAATTGAGACAAAAATAAGAAAAGAGCATTTGGAAAATGTGTTTGAGTCTTAGAAACGCATTTGGAAAATGCGTTTGTTATTATTATTATTTTTTCCCACAGTTTGACCATAGACGCAAGCGAAACTTGCATTTCTTGGGTCTCGGGGTTCGTAATCCGGGGTCTCGGGGTACGGGATCTCGGGGTTCAGGGATCCGGGGTCTAGAGTCTAGGATCTTGGGTCTGGGGTCTCGGGACTAGGGCCTCGGGTCTCGTGTCTCGGTCTCGAGGTTCGGGGATCTGGGTTCTGGGTTCCTGGGGGGGGGGGGACTGGGTCCGGGG
>NC_044927.1:28303882-28311011 GCF_003576645.1 Ipomoea triloba
GGGGGGGGGGGGGGTCTGGGTCCGGGGTCTAGGGTCTAGGGTCTAGGCTTTAGGGTCTTGGGTCCCGGGATTCGTGTTCGGGGTTTGGGGTTCGAGGTTCAGGGATCCGGGTTCCGGGGTCCGGGGTCCAGGCTACGAGTTCTAGGGGGTCAGGGGTCTAGGGTCTAGGGTCTAGGGTTTAGGGTTTAGGGTCTCGGGTCTAGGGTTCGTGTTCTGGGTTCAGGTTCCGGGTTCCGGGGTTCAGGGATCCGGGTTCCGGGTTCCAGGGGGGTCCAGGGTCCGAAGTCTAGGGTCTCCGGTCTCAGGTTTCGGGTCTAGTTGTTTGAGGTTTGAGGTTCGAGGTTCGGGGTTCAGGGATACTGTTTTTGGGGTCCGGTGTCCGGGTTCCGGGGGTGTCCGGGGTCCGGGGTCCGGGGTCTAGGGTCTAGGTTCTTTTTTTTTTCATAAAGGATTACTTTTATTAAAGAAAAGCCCATACAAAGTTACAAGGCAAATGACCACATAAAGTCAAGTGCCAAAAACAAAAACAAGAAAGAAAGAAAAATTACACAAAAGGCCAAGAGTTTAGAAAGGCCATCTATAGCTCTAACCAAGTAACGAAAGGCTAGCTACAGCTAACTACAAATCAAAGGAGCACAAAACTAGAAATAACTCCAAGTCCCGTACCGCCCTCAAATGGCAAGCTGCAACAACTAGACGCAAACGAACCTTGCGCCCTTCAAGCGAAAATCCGGCAACATGACGGCTGTTTTCGGGACTATCTAGGGAGACAATCACAACACAACTGCCAAACACACCACCCTGACCAAGCAAAAAAGAGCAAGTCTAACAGCACTAGCGTCCCGCCTATACAATGTACCATGCACTGCCCTGCCGAAAACCGGCAACATAACGGCTGCTTTAGGACTAACCCAAACAGCCGTAACGCATACCAAGCACAGCACAGGTACACAGGCCAAAATAATCAAGGCACGCAGGCCACAAGGCAAAACTATAGTCTGACCAACATAAGTCTAACATGATCATAAAAAAAGGAAAAGGAAATGGCACACAGGCCTAAAGTATAACGGCACGCAGGCCAGCAAATGGTAGATAGTAGTTCAAACCAGCACCCCAACGGGATTAGCTACTATGGGCCAGCAGCAAGCCTGGACAAACTGCCAACGGATTTGAGAAATTCCTACCCGGCCACCGTTCAGCCCGGGTCAGGGTGCAACTTCTTACGGCAAGCACCTACGTTAAGGCATGACCTGTTTCAAAAGAGACCCGCGAGGGAGAAACCAAACAGAACCAACAGGCCATATATGCCTCAGAAGCCAAGTATGAACAAATAAGAAGCATGCAGAACAAGGAACACACACTCCCAATATTTATTGAAAGAAAAGAAAAAACAGGAAGAAAGCAACAGAAATGATAGGGAGAAAAGAAGCAAAGGCTGTACAGAGACACGAACAACAGCACCCCCCAACCAACAAACCCCCCACCGGAACCCAGAAGGGGTTCAGCCACTATAGGCCAGCAGCAAGCCTGACTAGGTCAACGGATTTGAAAAAATCCTGCCCGGCCACCGTGACTAGGTCAACGGATTTGAAAAAATCCTGCCCGGCCACCGTTCAGCCCGGACCAGGGTGCATCTTCTACCGCTAGCACCTACGTTGTTGAGGCTAGACCAGGTGACCCAACCGCTAGCACCTACGTTGTTGAGGCTAGACCAGGTGACCCAGGCCATCATCGCTTCCAAACAGACCAAACATTTCATTTCTTTCCTATTCTTTTCCCTTTTTTTCCTTTTTTCTTTCTTTTCTTCCATTCTTTTTTCTCTTTTTTCCCACTTCATTCAAGCCACTATAGGCCAGTAGCAAGCCTGACTAGGTCAACGGATTTGAAAAAATCCTGCCCGGCCACCGTTCAGCCCGGACCAGGATGCATCTTCTACCGCTAGCACCTACGTTGTTGAGGCTAGACCAGGTGACCCAGGCCATCATCGCCTCCAAACAGACCAAACATTTCATTTCTTTCCTATTCTTTTCCCCTTTTTTCCTTTTTTCTTTCTTTTCTTACATTCTTTTTTCTCTTTTTTCCTCGTTTTTTCCCACTTCATTCAAAATCATTTTTCATTCTCTTTTTCCATTTTTTTTCCTTCTCTTTTCTTTTTCTCTTATTTTTTTTTCTTTTTTCCTTCATTTTTCCTTCTTTTCTTTTTTCTTTTCTTTTTTCTTTCTTTTTTTTTTCCTTTTTTTTTCCAAGTAAAAGAACCAATACAAGCAAGAAAACAATACCAAGCAGACTTACAGAAGCAAACAAATAAACGAAAAAACATGCTAAGCTACGGGGGATCCTCAACATCAAAGAACACGTAAGGCAAGTCATCATTAATCAACAGCGCCCGCACCCTCGGTGGCAGCTCCATAAGAGAGAGAAAAGTGAACTCCCCTGGCTTATCAACCACCTAGTCAGCAAGGGTTGAGGTCGGCGTATTGGCCCGCAACGGGCACAGGACAAAGGAAACAGACCCGCAGGAGCACAAGAACCGGAGCCTGGACACGACATCATCCAGAACCCACGGCACAGTCATAGTTCTATCAAAGTACCCTCCCATCTCAACCACTGAGGACTCCACAAGTATATCCCTATAATCCCCCGCCAAGCACCACTCCAGGCTAGAAAACAGAACCCGAAACAACCCCCGGATTACATCCCCAGACCCAGACCACGCCACCCCATAGCAAAGGCCACCCCCTGATTACGAACCAGAGCAGCGCCCCCCCCCCTACGGCTGCAGAAAGTGCAAGGTTAATCTTTAGAGCCCCCGCAGCCGGAGGGGACCACCTGACAGCCCTAACCACCCGCCGAGGCACATGCGCCTCCAAGTATGCAACAATAGTCCTCCAATTAGGAGGCAGAATATGCGTCGTGGGCCACTTTCTGAACAAGCACTTTGCAACACCTTTGGCTACCCCGAACATCACGCGAGCAACGCTCGGGGAATCATGCCCATGCATATAGGGTTTAGGGTTTCGGGTCTCGAGTCTCAGGTTTAGGATTTAGGGTTTCGGCTCTCGGGTTTAGGGTTTCGGGCTTCGGATCACAGGTCTCGGGTTCAGAGTTTCGTGTCTCAAGTCTCGGTTCTAGGGTTTGGGGTCTCGGGTCTAGGGTATCGGGTCTAGGGTCTAGGGTTTCAGGTCTCGCGTCTAGGGTTTCGAGTCGTGGGTCTCGGGTTTCGGGTCTCGGGTCTAGGGTTTCGGGCCGCGGGTCTCGGGTCTAGGGTCTCGGGCCTAGGGTTNGGTCTCGGGTTTCGGGTCTCGGGTCTAGGGTTTCGGGCCGCGGGTCTCGGGTCTAGGGTCTCGGGCCTAGGGTTTCGGGTCTCAGGTTTAGGGTTTCGGGTCTCGGGTCTCAGGTTTAGGGTTTAGGGTTTCGGCTCTTGGGTTTACTGTTTCGGGTTTCGGATCTCAGGTCTAGGGTCTCGGGTTTAGGGTTTCGGGTCTCGGGTCTAGGCTTTCGGGGCTCTGGTTTAGGGTTTTAGGTTTCAGGTCTCAGGACTAGGGTTTCGGGTCTCAGGTCTAGGGTTTCGGGTCTCGAGTTTAGGATTTAGGGTTTTGGCTCTCGGGTTTAGGGTTGGGTCTCGGATTTAGGGTTTAGGGTTTCAGTTCTTGGGTTTAGGGTCTCGGGTTTGGGGTTTCGGGGTCTCGGGTCTAGGGTTTCGGGTCTCGGCTTTAGGGTTTCGGGTCTCGATTCTCGGGCTTTGGGATTCGGGTCTCGGTTCTGGGGTTTGAGGTCTCGGGTGTAGGGTCTAGGGTTTTAGGTCTCGGGTCTAAGGTTTCGAGTCGCGGGTCTCGGGCTTCGGGCTTCGGGTCTTGGGTCTCGGGTCTAATGTTTCGGGCCGCGGGTCTCGAGGCTAGGGTTTCGGGTCTCGGGTTTAGGGATTCGGGTCTTGGGTCTCGGGTCTCGGTTTAGGGTTTAGGGTTTCGACTCTCGGGTTTAGGGTTTCGGGTCTCGGGTTTAGGGATTCGGGTCTTGGGTCTCGGGTCTCGGTTTAGGGTTTAGGGTTTCGACTCTCGGGTTTAGGGTTTCGAGTTTCGGATCTCAAGTCTCGGGTCTAGGGTCTCGGGTCTAGGCTTTCGGGGCTCGGGTTTAGGGTTTCAGGTTTCAGATCTCAGGTCTAGGGTTTTGGGTCTCAGGTTTAGGGTTTTGGGTCTCGGGTTTTGGGTTTAGTGTTTCGGCTATCGGGTTTAGGGTTTCGGGTATCGGGTCTAGGGTTTCGGGTCTCAGGTTTCAGTTTAGGGTTTCGGCTCTCGGGTTTAGGGTTTCGGGTCTTGGGTCTCGGGTCAAGGGTTCGGGTCTCGGGTCTCCGGTCTAGGGTTTCAGGTCTCGGGTTTAGGATTTCGGGTCTCAGGTCTAGGGTTTCGGGTCTCTGGTATTGGATTTAGGGTTTCGACTCTCGGGTTTAGGATTTCGGGTCTCGAGTCTCAGGTTTAGGATTTAGGGTTTCGGCTCTCGGGTTTAGGGTTTCGGGCTTCGGATCACAGGTCTCAGGTTCAGAGTTTCGTGTCTCAGGTCTCGATTCTAGGGTTTGGGGTCTCGGGTCTAGGGTATCGGGTCTAGGGTTTCAGGTCTCGCGTCTAGGGTTTCAAGTCGTGGGTCTCGGGTTTCGGGTCTCAGGTTTAGGGTTTAGGGTTTCGGCTTTCGGGTTTAGTGTTTCGGGTATCAGATCTCAGGTCTCGGGTATAGGGTCTCGGGTTTAGGGTTTCGGGTCTCGGGTCTAGGCTTTCGGGTCTCGGGTTTAGGATTTAGGGTTTTGGCTCTCGGGTTTAGGGTTTTGGGTCTCGGATTTAGGGTCTCGGGTTTGGGGTTTCGGGGTCTCGGGTCTAGGCTTTCGGGGCTCGGGTTTAGGGTTTCAGGTTTAAGGTCTCAGGTCTAGGATTTAGGGTATCGGGTCTAGGGTATCGGGTTTAGGGTTTCGGGTATCGGGTCTTAGGTTTAGGGTTTAGGATTTCGGCTCTCGGGTTTAGGGTTTCAGGTCTTGGGTCTCGGGTCAAGGGTTCGGGTCTCGGGTCTCCGGTCTAGGGTTTCGGGTCTCGGGTTTAGGGTTTTGGGTCTCAAGTCTAGGGTTTTGGGTCTCTGGTTTTGGATTTAGGGTTTCGGCTCTCGAGTTTAGGGTTTCGGGTCTAAGGTTTAGGGTTTCGGGTCTCGGGTCTCAGGTTTAGGATTTAGGGTTTCGGCTCTCGGGTTTAGGGTTTCGAGCTTCAGATCTCATGTTTTGGGTCTCAGGTCTCGGTTCTAGGGTTTGGGGTCTCGGGTCTAAGGTATCGAGTCTAGGGTATAGTGTTTCAGGTCTAGCGTCTAGGGTTTCGGGTCGTGGGTCTCGGGCTTCGGGTCTCGGGTCTAGGGTTTCGGGCCGCGGGTCTCGGGTCTAGGGTCTCGGGCCTAGGGTTTCGGTTATCAGGTTTAGGGTTTCGGGTCTCGGGTCTTAGGTTTAGGGTTTAGGGTTTCGGCTCTCGGGTCTAGGGTCTCGGGTTTAAGGTTTCGGGTCTCGGGTCTAGGCTTTTGGGGCTCGGGTTTAGGGTTTTAGGTTTCAGGTCTTAGGTCTAGGGTTTCGGGTCTCAGGTCTAGGGTTTCGGGTCTCAGGTTTAGGATTTAGGGTTTCGACTCTAGGGTTTCGGGTCTAGGGTCTAGGGTTTTAGGTCTCGGGTCTAGGGTTTCAATTCGCGGGTCTCAGGCTTCGGGTCTCGGGACTAATGTTTCGGGCCGCGGGTCTCGGGTCTAGGGTTTTGGGTCTCGGGTTTAGGGTTTCGGGTCTCGGGTGTCAGGTCTATGGTTTAGGGTTTCGGCTCTCGAGTTTAGGGTTTCAGGTTTCGGATCTCAGGTCTCGGTTCCCCGGTTTAGGGTTTCGGGTCTCGGGTCTAGGCTTTCGGGGCTCGGGTTTAGGGTTTTAGGTTTAAGGTCTCAGGTCTAGGGTTCAGGGTATCGGGTCTAGGGTATCGGGTTTAGGGTTTCAGGTATCGGGTCTAGGGTTTCGGGTCTTAGGTTTAGGGTTTAGGGTTTCGGCTCTCGGGTTTAGGGTTTCGGGTTTTGGTTCTCGGGTCAAGGATTCGGGTCTTGGGTCTTCGGTCTAGGGTTTCGGGTGTCTGGTTTTGGATTTAGGGTTTCGGCTCTTGGGTTTCGGGTCTCGGGTTTAGGGTCTCGGGTCTCGGGTCTCAGGTCTCGTGTTTAAGATTTAGGGTTTCGGCTCTCGGGTTTAGGGTTTCGAGCTTCGGATCTCAGGTCTCGGGTTCAGGTTTTCAGGTCTCAGGTCTCGGTTCTAGGGTTTGGGGTCTCGGGTCTAGGGTATCGGGTCTAGGGTCTAGTGTTTCAGGTCTCGCGTCTAGGGTTTCGGGTCGTGGGTCTCGGGCTTCGGGTCTCAGGTCTCGGGTCTAGGGTTTCTGGCCGCGGGTCTTAGGTCTAGGGTCTCGGGCCTAGGGTTTCGGTTCTGAGGTTTAGGGTTTCGGGTCTCGGGTCTTAGGTTTAGGGTTTAGGGTTTCGGCTCTCGGGTTTACTTTTTCAGGTTTCGGATCTCAGGTCTCGGGTCTAGGGTCTCGGGTTTAGGGTATCGGGTCTCGGGTCTAGGCTTTCGGGGCTCAGGTTTAGGGTTTTAGGTTTCAGGTCTCAGGTATAGGGTTTCGGGTCTCAAGTCTAGAGTTTCGGGTCTCGGGTTTAGGATTTAGGGTTTCGGCTCTAGGGTTTAGGGTTTCGGGTCTTGGGTTTGGGGTTTCAGGGTCTCGGGTCTAGGGTTTCGGGTCTCGGTTCTCGGGCTTTGGGTTTAGGGTTTTAGGTTTCAGGTCTCAAGTCTAGGGTTTCGGGTCTCGGGTTTAGGATTTAGGGTTTCGGCTCTCGAGTTTAGGGTTTCGGGTCTCGGATTTAGGGTTTAGGGTTTCGGGTCTTCGTTCTGGGGTTTGGGGTCTCGGGTCTAGGGTCTAGGGTTTCGAGTCGCGGGTCTCGGGCTTCGGGCTTTGGGTCTCGGGTCTAATGTTTCGGGCCGCGGGTCTCGGGTCTAGGGTTTCGGGTCTCGGGTTTAGGGTTTCGGGTCTCGGGTCTCAGGTTTAGGGTTTAAGGTTTCGGATCTCAGGTCTCGAGTCTAGGGTCTCGGGTTTAG
>NC_044927.1:28311476-28340316 GCF_003576645.1 Ipomoea triloba
GTATAGGGTCTCGGGTTTAGGGTTTCGGGTCTCGGGTCTAGGCTTTCGGGTCTCGGGTTTAGGATTTAGGGTTTTGGCTCTCGGGTTTAGGGTTTTGGGTCTCGGATTTAGGGTCTCGGGTTTGGGGTTTCGGGGTCTCGGGTCTAGGCTTTCGGGGCTCGGGTTTAGGGTTTCAGGTTTAAGGTCTCAGGTCTAGGATTCAGGGTATCGGGTCTAGGGTATCGGGTTTAGGGTTTCGGGTATCGGGTCTTAGGTTTAGGGTTTAGGATTTCGGCTCTCGGGTTTAGGGTTTCAGGTCTTGGGTCTCGGGTCAAGGGTTCGGGTCTCGGGTCTCCGGTCTAGGGTTTCGGGTCTCGGGTTTAGGGTTTTGGGTCTCAAGTCTAGGGTTTTGGGTCTCTGGTTTTGGATTTAGGGTTTCGGCTCTCGAGTTTAGGGTTTCGGGTCTAAGGTTTAGGGTTTCGGGTCTCGGGTCTCAGGTTTAGGATTTAGGGTTTCGGCTCTCGGGTTTAGGGTTTCGAGCTTCAGATCTCATGTTTTGGGTCTCAGGTCTCGGTTCTAGGGTTTGGGGTCTCGGGTCTAAGGTATCGAGTCTAGGGTATAGTGTTTCAGGTCTAGCGTCTAGGGTTTCGGGTCGTGGGTCTCGGGCTTCGGGTCTCGGGTCTAGGGTTTCGGGCCGCGGGTCTCGGGTCTAGGGTCTCGGGCCTAGGGTTTCGGTTATCAGGTTTAGGGTTTCGGGTCTCGGGTCTTAGGTTTAGGGTTTAGGGTTTCGGCTCTCGGGTCGAGGGTCTCGGGTCTAGGCTTTTGGGGCTCGGGTTTAGGGTTTTAGGTTTCAGGTCTTAGGTCTAGGGTTTCGGGTCTCAGGTCTAGGGTTTCGGGTCTCAGGTTTAGGATTTAGGGTTTCGACTCTAGGGTTTCGAGTCTAGGGTCTAGGGTTTTAGGTCTCGGGTCTAGGTTTTCAATTCGCGGGTCTCAGGCTTCGGGTCTCGGGACTAATGTTTCGGGCCGCGGGTCTCGGGTCTAGGGTTTTGGGTCTCGGGTTTAGGGTTTCGGGTCTCGGGTCTCGGGCTTTGGGTTTAGGGTTTTAGGTTTCAGGTCTTAGGTCTAGGGTCTCGGGCCTAGGGTTTCGGTTCTGAGGTTTAGGGTTTCGGGTCTCGGGTCTCGGGCTTTGGGTTTAGGGTTTTAGGTTTCAGGTCTTAGGTCTAGGGTCTCGGGCCTAGGGTTTCGGTTCTGAGGTTTAGGGTTTCGGGTCTCGGGTCTCGGGCTTTGGGTTTAGGGTTTTAGGTTTCAGGTCTTAGGTCTAGGGTCTCGGGCCTAGGGTTTCGGTTCTGAGGTTTAGGGTTTCGGGTCTCGGGTCTCGGGCTTTGGGTTTAGGGTTTTAGGTTTCAGGTCTTAGGTCTAGGGTCTCGGGCCTAGGGTTTCGGTTCTGAGGTTTAGGGTTTCGGGTCTCGGGTCTCGGGCTTTGGGTTTAGGGTTTTAGGTTTCAGGTCTTAGGTCTAGGGTCTCGGGCCTAGGGTTTCGGTTCTGAGGTTTAGGGTTTCGGGTCTCGGGTCTCGGGCTTTGGGTTTAGGGTTTTAGGTTTCAGGTCTTAGGTCTAGGGTCTCGGGCCTAGGGTTTCGGTTCTGAGGTTTAGGGTTTCGGGTCTCGGGTCTCGGGCTTTGGGTTTAGGGTTTTAGGTTTCAGGTCTTAGGTCTAGGGTCTCGGGCCTAGGGTTTCGGTTCTGAGGT
Organism: Ipomoea triloba; assembly: GCF_003576645.1. Lineage (NCBI taxonomy): Eukaryota > Viridiplantae > Streptophyta > Magnoliopsida > Solanales > Convolvulaceae > Ipomoea > Ipomoea triloba. The sequence continues at coordinate 28,313,201 of NC_044927.1, forward strand.
TTAGGGTTTCGGGTCTCGGGTCTCGGGCTTTGGGTTTAGGGTTTTAGGTTTCAGGTCTTAGGTCTAGGGTCTCGGGCCTAGGGTTTCGGTTCTGAGGTTTAGGGTTTCGGGTCTCGGGTCTCGGGCTTTGGGTTTAGGGTTTTAGGTTTCAGGTCTTAGGTCTAGGGTCTCGGGCCTAGGGTTTCGGTTCTGAGGTTTAGGGTTTCGGGTCTCGGGTCTCGGGCTTTGGGTTTAGGGTTTTAGGTTTCAGGTCTTAGGTCTAGGGTCTCGGGCCTAGGGTTTCGGTTCTGAGGTTTAGGGTTTCGGGTCTCGGGTCTCGGGCTTTGGGTTTAGGGTTTTAGGTTTCAGGTCTTAGGTCTAGGGTCTCGGGCCTAGGGTTTCGGTTCTGAGGTTTAGGGTTTCGGGTCTCGGGTCTCGGGCTTTGGGTTTAGGGTTTTAGGTTTCAGGTCTTAGGTCTAGGGTCTCGGGCCTAGGGTTTCGGTTCTGAGGTTTAGGGTTTCGGGTCTCGGGTCTCGGGCTTTGGGTTTAGGGTTTTAGGTTTCAGGTCTTAGGTCTAGGGTCTCGGGCCTAGGGTTTCGGTTCTGAGGTTTAGGGTTTCGGGTCTCGGGTCTCGGGTCTAGGGTTTCGGGTCGTGGGTCTCGGGCTTCGGGCTTTGGGTCTCGGGTCTAATGTTTCGGGCCGCGGGTCTCGGGTCTAGGGTTTCGGGTCTCGGGTTTAGAGTTTCGGGTCTCGGGTCTCAGGTTTAGGGTTTAAGGTTTCGGATCTCAGGTCTCGAGTCTAGGGTCTCGGGTTTAGAGTTTCGGGTCTCGGGTCTAGGCTTTCGGGGCTCGGGTTTAGGGTTTTAGGTTTAAGGTCTCAGGTCTAGGGTTCAGGGTATCATGTTTAGGGTATCGGATTTTGGGTTTCGGGTATCGGGTCTAGGGTTTCGAGTCTCAGGTTTAGGGTTTAGGGTTTCGGCTCTCGGGTTTAGGATTTCGGGTCTTGGTTCTCGAGTCAAGGATTTGGGTCTCGGGTCTCCGGTCTAGGGTTTCGGGTTTAGGGTTTCGGGTCTCAAGTCTAGTGTTTCGGGTCTCTGGTTTTGGATTTAGGGTTTCGGCTCTAGGGTTTAGGGTTTCGGGTCTCGGGTTTAGGGTTTCGGGTCTCAGGTTTAGGATTTAGGGTTTCGACTCTCGGGGTTCGGGGTCTGGGGTCTGGGGTTGGGGGTTTGGGTTTGGGGGTTTGGGTTTTGGGGGTTTGGGGTTTTGGGTTTAGGGTTTAGGGTTTAGGGTTTTAGGGTTTAGGTTTTTTTTTTTTTTTTTTTTTTTAAATTTAAAAAAAAAAAAAAAAAAAAAAAAAGAGATCCCTTTACCCAAGGCAACAAGCAATAGTAAGACAAGAGAAACTCCCTCAAGCCCTGGGCAGACCACCCCAATACAGATCTCTGCATGTTGAAGGGATGGGATGATCTGTTTAGCCCCAACACAAAAGCAAAGCTCCAAGGCCATCTGGTCACCCCACCAGCAGAACCTTTTCATCTATTTCCTTCATCCTTTCTCATTCATTTCTGTTTTCTCATTTTTCTGTTTTCAAAATTCTATTATTCTATCATTCTTTCCTTCTTATTTCATGCAAAACAGCCATCATCAACCTTGTGACAGCCATTCCTAACACAGATCACAGCCAGTGTGTCCATCCAAACCTTCATCTAACCCTGTGACAGCAAAAGAGAGCAGCAGCAAAGCAAGCCTATCCATTCCTACCTGCAAAACAGAAAACAACCAGCTGCAGTACTCATGTCTGTGGCCCTTCTGGCCTTAGGCTGTTCATTCATATGGTTCACCAGCCTCCAGAGATAGCACCCCTGTCAGATTCTACCTTTGCACCTGCAAGAGAACATCAATATGCAAAAATCAAAAATCAAAGCAAAGCTGCAACAGCCTCAGAGGAGTGGGCAGCACCACCCCCATCATCAGCCCACTGTCATACAATGTCATGCCCTGGGAAAATAGAGAAGTGAGGGATGCCCTCCAGACTCAATAACTGAAAGAACCCATGAGGCAGCCCTCCTTTCTTCCAGAACACCAAGCTTTCCTTTTCAAATTTGTTAGCCAAAAATGCTGCCAGACAATTCACTTGACTGCTGCATCTTTTCCACATAATAGACCCCCCCTGAATCACAGCCTTAAAGCAAGGCTCATCAGACTCAAACACCACCTTCTCCAACTTTTTTCTCCTACACCAAGCCCATATATCCTGAATCATGACCTCCCTTAGTTCATTCAAAACACCCATGTCCTCCACAGAATATGCTCCTGCAAGACAGAACACTCCATTTGCATTTCTTATCACAAAACCACAACTTTTTCCATTAGTCCCCTCTGCCAAATTAACCTTAATCCAACCCCCCTGTGGCTTTGACCATCTGCTACCCCTCACCAAGCTTTGCACTCCAAACCTCTCCACTCTTCTCAGAATTGCAGCCCAGCTGGGAGGGAAAGGATCCCATCCAGGCCACCTTCTTGCAATACAATCAGCTACCTCCTTTGCTACATGATACTTCACTCTAGCTGCATTTATTTTTTTCCCTCCATACTTGCTCTGAGTGAATCCAACCCACAGTCCCCAAATAATCAACATTGGCAGCCTTTCAACAATAAATCTTTCTAACCTGTTCTGTTTCTTCTTGCTCCACCAGCTATAGCAGACTTGTGCTAAACTCCTTATTTGAATTTTTATTCCCAGGGTTGCTGCAAAATAGCCCCAAACTTCTGTGGCCACTTCCCCTGCGCAGAACACATGTTGTAAGGTACATAGAGCTGGTGCTATGCAGCAATTGCATTTTGAGACCAAACTATATCCAAATCTGACCAAAACATCATCCATTGGGACTTTCCTTTTAAACACTCTCCAGGCTAGAAATGAGATTTTCCAAGGCACATGTTTAGCCCACACCCTCCTACTCCAGTGCTTAAACATCATCCTACTCCCTGACTGTCTTTTTTCATACTTCTTTGCTGCTGCAAAAGTGAACTTTCCATTTGCCTCAGGTCTCCACTGGGCAGTATCAGGCACTCCCTCCCTCAAGCTTAATCCAGTGAATAACCTCCTTCCCTCAGTTCCAATTCCCTCCAAGTCCCAACCCCCCTCCTTATACAGGCCACATAACATTTCTTTGGATCTTGTTTTTCCTGTTACATTCAGTATTCTAGCCAAAGCACCTTCCCCAGACCAATTATCCCACCACAGATTCACCTTGCCTTCCCCAACCTTCCACTGTATCTCCCCTTCCACCCTCTCTCTTGCTCTCACCATTCTCCTCCACACATGTGAATCCTTATACTGCCAGGATTTGCAGACAGGATTTGACCTTCCACAGTATTTTGCTTTCATATAATCTCCCCATAGGGACCTTTCAGTTCTAAAATGCCACCACAACTTTGTGCCAGCAGCCTCCACCATCTCCCTTAGGCTAGTGAATCCTACTCCTCCCATATCCACATCCTTTGCCATTGACTCCCAAGAACTCCAATGATACCTCAGTTTTCCCCCTTCCTCTCCCCAGAAAAAGTTAGCAAAGATCCTCTCTAACTGTTTGATCACAGCTTTTGGAGGATCAATTGCTGAGAATATATGCATTGGAAGGGCCTGCAATACTGACTTAACCAGTACAGCCTTCCCTCCTTGTGACAACAATTTAGTGTGCCATCCTCTGCATCTTGTTGAGACCCTGTCCACCAGTGCTGCAAACAAAGAAACATTCTTCCTTCCCATGTAAACAGGACATCCCAGATATGTGAAAGGGAAATCCTTTTGTTGAAACTTTGTTATGACCTTTACTTTTGTTACAACCTCCCTTCTCACATTTTTATGCAAGTAGAAACCACTCTTAGCCTTATTAACTAACTGCCCTGATTGGTTTTCATAGTTCTCTAGAGTATGCATGACATTCCTTAGATCATCCCCCCTCCCAGTAGTAAAGACAATCATATCATCAGCAAAGGATAAATGATTCACCTTAGGCCCCCCCTTAGCTTGTGAAAAATTTGCATTATTGTCTCTCAACATACTTGACAACAACTCAGCAGCTATAATGAATAAGCTGGGGGACAAAGGATCCCCCTGCCTTAAGCCTCTAGTGGAGTGGAAAAAGCCACACTGGTTTCCATTAACAATGACTGAGTACCAAATGTTATTTATTGTTTTGTCAACTAAATCCACCCACTTTTGACTGAAACCAAATTTTTTGAGCACAGCCAAGACACACTTCCAGGACATCCTGTCATATGCTTTGGCCATGTCAAGCTTAAGCACAACATCCTTATTGGCCACAGTCATTCCTTGACATAATTCCTGTGCTAATAAGATGTTATCAATAATGTTCCTTCCTTTCACAAACCCAGCCTGAGAAGGACCAACAAGCCTAGCCAAAATCTCAGCTAGTCTCATGACCATGATCTTAGAAATCACCTTATTGCAGAAATTACTTAGGCTGATTGGCCTGTAATCTGCAAAAGTGGCTGGGTTTGGAATCTTGGGGATCAAAACAATGGCAGTATGTGTTATGAATTTTGTTAATGATTTGCCTTGAAAGAAACTGACAATTACCTCACAAAAGTCACCTTTGATGACATCCCAGCAGCTCTGATAAAATCCCCCACCAAAACCATCTGGCCCTGCAGAGCTGTTGGGATTCATACTAAAGATGCTTTCCTTGATCTCTTCTGCAGTTGGATTTGCTACTAGCCTCCTGTTCTCTTCTTCTGTTACACTGCCCTGCAAGCATTCAAACATGGTTAGGTCAAGCTGAGTTTCCTGAGCCTCAAAAAGCTTCTGGTAGTACTCAACTGCCATATTAGCAATCTGATCCTGCTCCACCACCCAACCTCCCTCCTCCCTCTTTATTTTGTGAATAACTTGTTTTCTCCTCCTTTCTTTGACTAGACCATGATAATATTTTGTGTTCTTTTCTCCCTCAACAACCCATCTCACATGAGATTTCTGTTGCCAGAACTTCTCCTCCACTGCCAAAGCTCTCTGATATTCAGCTTGCACCTTTTTATACCTGATCAGATTTTGCTCAGATGGTTCATTTTGCACCTCTGCCTCCACCTCCCCACCCTTCCCTCAAGATTTTTCACATTTTCAAAAATATTCCCAAAGGTTCCCCAATTCCAGCTAGTCAACTTCTTTTTCAATTTTTTGAGTTTTGTTTGGAATCTGTACATTGCATTTCCCTGCACTTCCTCCTCCCATACCCTCCTTACAACCCCAATGAATTGCTCATGTTCTGACCACACATTGAGATATCTGAAAGGCTTCTTTCCAAACTTTATTTGTGGTTCCACAGTTAACACCATAGGAGAATGATCTGATGATGCCTTGGACAGGTACTGGTTGTGTGTTTTTAGATTCTCATCCCACTCAGCATTAACCATGCACCTGTCCAACTTCTTCCAAACAGCCTGCTCCCCTTGCCTTCCATTCCACCATGAGAAAGGACCCCCATATGAGGTCACTTCCCTCAAATCAGCTCTATCTACACATTCCTGAAAATCCCTACTTTTTGTGATATTGTAAGGTAGCCCCCCTTTCTTTTCATCAATATTCAGGATGCAATTAAAATCTCCAAAGCAAGCCCACCTATGATTTCCCATTCCCTCAGCCATTGTCTCCAACTGCCCCCATAGCTCCTTCCTCACCCTCCCATTACAGCTTGCATAGACACAGGAGACAAGCATCTCTTTTTCCAGCTCAGGACTTTGCACCCTCAGAGTGATTACCTGCTCACTAACCTCCACCACATTCACAATTACCTCATTTGACCAGAATACCCAAATTTTATCATTCCCAGCACTCCTACACACCTCCCAGCCTATGGACATACTCACATCCTTCCTGTGACACTCATCCCTCATTGGTTCCAGTAAACAAAGCAGGCATGGTTTGTGCCCTCTCACCAAGTTTCTGATTCTATAAGGGGAGCCTTGGGAGCCCACTCCCCTTACATTCCAGCTCACAAAATTAATCATCATTACAACACCACCCCCCCACCACAGCCAGAGGCCCCAGCCTTCCTCCCTCCTGAACTCTTCTTTTTTCTCAGTTTTTTCTTTTGTGCCTTAGTCAGCTTTGTTGGTGTGGCATTCACACCCATTAGCTGCTAACAATAATGCAGGGCAAGGAAAAAGAAATGCTATGCCTAGCACAACAGATACAGGCTGGAGGGGAGTAAATGGAGGGGCTGTGCCAAGGGTGCAGCCTCAAGAGCAATCAAGAAATGGGGTACTAGTGGAATATACAGAAAAACCAGAGGGTGGCAATGAGAAAAAAACTTTTGAGGGAGGAAAAGAGAAACTTGAAACTGTGGGAGGGAGGGGAATGTCTTTTAGGGGAAGGGGTGGAAGGGAAGGGTTCAGAGGAGGGAGGGGTGGAAGAGGGAGAAGTTTTAACCCTGAGCCTTATGAATCAGAAGGGTATGAAACAGAAAAGGAGGGGAAGAGACAGGAGAATGGAGGAGAAAAGAAGTATGATGAGCAGAAACATAAAACTCAGAAAGAGCTGTTTAATGAAGGAGAAAAGCTTGGAAAGGAAAAAGAAGAAAAAAGAAATGAGGGAGGGGATAGAGTAAAAGAAGAGGGGAATATGAGAGGAGAGAAAGGCAAGTCAAAGAATGCAAATAAAGGGAACTATTATGGAGTTCTCCCACTGGATGTAGATGGAGATGCTGATCATGAGTGGGATCCTGGTGATGTTGAGAGGGAGGAAGGGGAGGTAAGGGGTTCTGATGATTCAGATGGGTTTAGGGTTTAGGGGTTTGGGTCTCTGGTCTCGAGTCTCGGGTGTCGAGGCTTGGGGCTCGGGTCTAGGGTCTAGGGTCTGGGGGCTCAGGACTCGAGACCCCAAAACCCCGAACTCGAGACCCTATACCCCAAACCCCGAACCTTGGACCCTGAACCCAAGACCCCAAACACCGAGACCTAGAACCCGAGACCCGAGACCTCAGAATCCCGAGACACGAGACCTAGAACCCGAGACCCGAGACCTCAGAATCCCGAGACACGAGACCTCGAACCCTAGACCCAAGACCCCGAGACCCGAGACCCTAGACCCTAGACCCCAGACCCCAAACCCTGAACCCTGGACCTTGAACCCGAGACCCGAGAACCAGAACCCGAGACGCAAGACCCAGAACCCCGAGACCCCAGAACCCCGAGACCCGAGTCCCCAGAAATCGAGACCCCGAACCCTAGACCCCGAACCCTGAACCTGAGATTCAAGACCCGAGACCTAGAACCCCGAGACCCAAGACTCGAGACCCAGAACCACGAGACCCGAGACCCGAGAACCTAGAACCCCGAACCCTAGACCCAAAACCCTAGACCTGGTAGTTCTACTGTAAAGTAGGAAAGTATTTTCACATTCAAGATCATGGATCAATATCAATATCACATGTTACTTTCCAAAAAAATTTCTTACCAGTACTGCTCTTGGAATATCCTTGACTCATTGGAACTTCTCAGCTTCAATTCTACCACAGATTGTATCTTCTCAATAATAAATCAAAAGGCTAACCTGTTTATTAAACAAAACACTTAACACTCTTAAAGTATAATACTTACTATATAAAACATAAATAATATAGCAATTCTTAAATCTGAGAGAGAAAGTTTTGAAGGGAAAGAGATGGGAAATAGAGGTGGAGTAGACCTTTCCACGAGCATCACTTAATGAAACTAACAGCACAATCATCAGCCATAAATACAACAGGGAATACACTTTGTTTATACTTGCCTCACAGTTTTCTGTGGAATTTTTTCCTCGTAAGAACACATACCAGTAGTTTTTGAGGAGTTTCCTTGCCCATTAATACTGCTTGAACTTGTCCCTTTCATGTAGAATTGCGAGCCATCACCTGAAGGATTGGGTAGCAAGCAAATCTGATTTGTGCACTAGTAGTCTAGAATGGTACAAAAGAATTTCCAAAGGAAGAAGGAAGCAAGGAACCTACTTCATTGCCCAGACAAAGCACAAACTCTAGGACATGGTCCATGTCAGGCGTGTACTGATCCAGTAAGACAGGAAGTCTGGACAGGTTACCATTTGAATCAATATAGATGTTAAAATACTCCTCAAGCATTTTAGCCTTTTGCTTGAGCAGACTTGTATTCATCTAAAAACAGCAAAGGAAGACCACTGTAAAAACTACATCACAGATTCATAAGAAAGCTTATTATAACTGTTAAGGAATTGAAGGGAGAAAAAATTCTTAAACTGTTATTTTTCATGCTAACTAATACATCTCTATTTATACACATGAGTGAAAGACAATTCTGCACTAAAAAGTCTAAAAGAAACTGCTGCCTAACAAACCAAATAAGGCTGCTGCCTAACATGTTGTTGACTGACAAATGGTGCTGCCTAACATTGCACTAACATAATAATAAAACATAAATAAGGCTGCTGGTCTGCTGCCTAAACGGCTGCTGGTCTGCTGTCCAAAATATGAAATATTTCAACACTCCCCCTCAAGCTGGAGCATATAAATCAAATGCTCCTAGCTTGCTAGAAATGAACTCAATCCTAGGTCCACGGAGAGATTTGGTGAGAACATCAGCAAGTTGATCATTTGACCCAACAAAAGTGGTAACAATATCTCCGGATGCAACCTTCTCTCGTATAAAATGACAATCAACCTCAATATGTTTGGTTCTTTCATGAAAAACAGGATTAGATGCAATGTGCAGCGCTGCTTGATTATCACAAATTAATTTCATGGGACTGGGCTTATAGAATTTGAGTTCTATAAGAAGTTGCTTAACCCAAATTAGCTCACATATTCCAAGTGCCATTGCTCGGTATTCTGCTTCTGCGCTTGAGCGTGCAACTACATTTTGTTTCTTACTTTTCCAAGAAACAAGATTACCTCCAAATAGAACACAATATCCTGATGTTGATCTCCTATCCCATGGGCATCCAGCCCAATCTGCATCTGTATAGCCAACAATTTCTGTGTGTCCATGATCTTTGTAGAGCAATCCTGTACCTGGAGATCTTTTCACATACCTCAATATTCTGATGGCTGCATCCCAATGACTTTGACATGGCTCTTGCAAAAATTGGCTAACTACACTTACAGCAAAAGAGATATCTGGCCGAGTGATAGTTAAGTATAGTAGCTTACCAACTAATCTTCGATACTTGCTTGGATCGGATAAGAGCTCCCCCTGTCTTGGAAGAAGTTTGACATTTGGATCCATAGGTGTGTCAATTGGTTTACAACTTGTCATTCCTGTTTCTTCAAGAATATCCAAAACGTATTTCCGTTGAGACACATAGATACCTTGCTCGGATTGAGCAACTTCAATTCCAAGAAAATACTTCAATTTTCCAAGATCTTTTGTCTCAAAATGTTGAAACAGATGTTTCTTAAGCTGATTTATTCCTTCACTGTCATTCCCTGTAATGACAATATCATCAACATAAACAACAAGATATATGCTTTGTCCAAGTGTGTGTTTATAGAAGACAGAGTGATCGGCTTTGCTTTGAATCATGCCAAATCGTTGGACAACATCTCTAAATCTCCCAAACCAGGCACGTGGAGATTGCTTCAACCCATATAGAGAGCGTTTAAGACGGCAAACAAGATTAGCTCCTGTCTTAGCCACAAATCCAGGGGGTTGCTCCATATATACTTCCTCATTCAAATCACCATGTAAGAATGCATTCTTTATATCCAACTGATACAGTGGCCAATGACGATTGGCTGCAATTGAGAATAAGAGGCGGATAGAAGTAATCTTGGCTACCGGTGAGAAGGTGTCCGTGTAATCAATGCCAAAAACTTGTGTGTATCCTTTAGCAACAAGTCGAGCTTTAAGTCTATCAATTTGTCCATCTGGACCAACTTTCACATTATATACCCATCTACAACCAACCACAGATTTACCTGGAGGTAAAGGTACTAACTCCCAAGTTCCAGAAGAATGGAGTGCTTCCATTTCATCAACCATTGCCTGAGTCCACCCTGGATGAGTTAATGCTTCCTTGACATTGTTTGGAACAAAAACAGTTGACAAACTAGTAATGAAGGCACAATATGATGGAGACAAACGTTTATGTGAAAGGAAATTATAGATAGGATAAGGATTTCGAGTAGATCTGTTAATGGGAGAATCTGTTATGATATTTTGGGCCGTATCAGTGGGCAACGCTGGTGTGGGACATGAATCAACCAAGCATTCATCCTCTTGAGAACCTTGACGATTGCGCCGCTGGTAGGTATACAAGAAAGGTGAGTTCCGTCTTTCTTGTATGGTTGACATTGGTGCAGTTGTTTCAGCTATATTGGGAGACACAGGCTCTGTGAAATTAGGAACAGGAAGAATTTCTGTGGCTTCAAGTGGTTCCCATAAAAAATCAGATTCATCAACTGGAGTGGAGGAGAAAAAAGGTGTAGTTTCAAAAAATGTGACATCAAAGGAAGTATAGAAACGATGTGTTTTAGGACAATAACACCTAAAACCTTTTTGGAGGCGAGAGTACCCAATGAACACACATTTTATGGCCTTGGCATCAAGTTTGTCTCGTCCTGGGGTGGAGTCATGGACGAAGCAGGTACACCCGAAAATTCGTAATGGAAGTTTGTGGAGAGGTTCCTGTGGGAGTAAAAGATTAAGAGGAATTTTCCCTTGTAACACAGAAGATGGAATTCGATTTATGAGGTGACAGGAGTGAAGTATAGCATCTCCCCAAAATCTTTTAGGAACCTTGTGATGAATGAGCAAAGTGCGGGCTGTGTCAACAAGATGACGTATCTTCCGTTCAGCAACTCCATTTTGCTGAGGCGTCCTAGCACATGAAGATTCATGAAGTATTCCATGTGTGGAAAAAAAAGAAGTAAAAGAGTCAGAGAAATATTCTCTGGCATTGTCACTTCGTAGAACTTTGAGAGAAACTCCAAATTGATTCATGACTTCATTGTAGAATGTTTTGAACACATCAAATAGTTCAAAACGGTTTTTCATTAGAAAGACCCAACTGCATCGAGAAAAATCATCAATGAAAACGACAAAATACAAGAACCCTAAGGTGGTTGAAACACGACATGGTCCCCAAACATCAGAGTGAACTAAAGAAAAAGGTGTACTGGCCCTTCTATTCACTCTACTAGGATATGAGGCTCTTGAGTGTTTCCCAAGTTGACAAGACTCACATTCTATGTTCTTTAAATCTGACAAGCCAGGAACAAGTTGTTTTAATTTATTAATATTGGGATGCCCAAGGCGACAATGGCTAAGGAGAGGTGAAACAGTAGCGGCGCAAGCTGTGTTGGTATTGGTAGAGCCTAAAAGATGGTAGAGTCCTTGTGATTCATGTCCCGTACCAAGCATTTCCCTTGTTTGTCGGTCCTGAATAACCACGGAATCAGAAGAAAAGGTAACAAGGCAATTAAGAGAGTGAGTAAGCTGATGGATTGAAATCAAGTTGAAAGGACAACCGGGAATGTAAAGAACATGTTCTAGAGAAAAAGAATGGATAGTGACTTTTCCAATTCCCTTAGCTTTCCCTTTTGATCCATCACCAAAGGTAACAGATGGAAGAGAATCAGAGAAATCAATTTTGGAGAAAAACGAGGGATTACCAGATATGTGATCGGTGGCCCCGGAGTCCAAAAACCAAACAGAGTTTGATTGTGAAGCAAGAGCAATGTGGGTGCTGTCTGGAGAAATGGTTGTTTTGGCGGCCTTTAATTGCAAGAATTCTGCATACTCATCCTTTGAGATAACTTGTGTATCTGAATTCGCAGACTGAGCTATATTCACCATAGTTGGTTTTCCATGAAGTTTCCAGCAAACCTCACGAGTGTGCCCTTGTTTGTTACAGAAGTCACAAAAACGGGTAGAATTTCGTCCTCCGCCTCGGCCACCTCGATTGCTTCCTCGACCTCTTCCTCTATTGTAACTTTGAGTAGTGAGAGCAGAATGATCGACAAGGGTTGATGTGTTCCCTCTATGGATGGAGGAGACTTGAAGAAGTCTTTTGAACATTTCTTTGGTATTTGGAACAGCTCCATCTCCAAGTATACTATTTCGAACTTGCTCAAATTCTGGTTCAAGTTTGGCAAGTGTGAGAACAACAAAAAACTTGTCTCGTTGAGTAAGTTGCTCTTCAGGTGATCCTCCAATAGGCATGAGTTTGTTGAATTCAGCCATGAGTCCTTGGATTTTCCCCAAAAATTTTTCCATGGACATTTCTGACTTCTTGACACTTAGTATTTCACTGACAATGAAATAAAAACGAGAGATGTCGTTTGTATAAAGAGATTGAGCCTGTTTCCATACAGAAAAACAGGTTCTGAAAGGTCTAAACATGGGGATTAAATCCGGGGCAAGAGATTGCCATAATAGACTGCAAAGTTGAGCATCAACTCTCTTCCAAATATCCTTTTCATGCTGAATTTCTTCTGCTGTAGTAGTGAGGTGGTCAACCACTCCTTGACCCATAAACCATAGTTCTACTGCTGATGCCCAATCTTGATAATTTTGGGAACCAATGAGTCTTTCACTGGTGATAGTTAAACTCCCAGAAAGATTTGGAACGTAGACTTTAGGTTGAACTTGGAGAGATTTAGGTTGAACTTGGAGAGAAGGTTGGACTGGAAGAGGAGTATTTTGGACACTATCAATAATTTCCTCATCTGCCATATTGATAAATCAAATGTGAGAAAATCAGGATAGTGTCGCAGCAAAGGGATAGACCGATCTGAAAACTTTACTGAAAAAGTTTGCCGAAAAAAGTGTGTAGCAGCAGTTTGGAGTCAGTTTGGAGTGACTCCAACAAAATACAATAATCCTGAGCTTCTAGAATGACACTATATCTTCAAATTTATGAAAAACTTATATTGGGAAGCTGTGTTTGAATTTTTCAGTTCGGATGAACAGTAATTTACTGTTCATACGAAGAAAGAAGAAGAAAATCAGGCCAAAGGACATGGCTCTGATACCATGTTAAGGAATTGAAGGGAGAAAAAATTCTTAAACTGTTATTTTTCATGCTAACTAATACATCTCTATTTATACACATGAGTGAAAGACAATTCTGCACTAAAAAGTCTAAAAGAAACTGCTGCCTAACAAACCAAATAAGGCTGCTGCCTAACATGTTGTTGACTGACAAATGGTGCTGCCTAACATTGCACTAACATAATAATAAAACATAAATAAGGCTGCTGGTCTGCTGCCTAAACGGCTGCTGGTCTGCTGTCCAAAATATGAAATATTTCAACAATAACAAAAAGTTGGAAAAATATTAAGATGCAAACATATAAACAAGCACAAAGTCCAGATCTGAAGCCCTCGGTAGCCCTCGTCGTCACAGATCTGAAGCCATCAGTAGCTCATTGTCGCCACAGATCTGAAGCCGTCGTTAGCTCGTTGTCGTCGCAGATCTTCTCCTTTCGAGCCTATAAAGACACATGGAAGTAAAAATATCTTAGCCAAGTAAAATTAACAAATCAAGAATAGGAGAAGTAGTATAGACTTGCATGGCAGATGTGGTTCATTTTTGCAGTTTAGCCAAGTAATTTTCCATTGAAACAGTGATTCTTCCATTGCTGAAAACAGTACTATCTGCAGAGCTGCTTACCATCTTGATTTGGTAGGATTCTAGTTAACCTTTATGCTTAATTATGCTTTGTGATAGATATATTGTTCACTTGTCTCCTTCTTGGCACACTTAGCAGGACATGGAGCAAATCAGAAGTTCTATTGAGCCTAGTAGAAGACAATTATTAACTCCTAATGAAGTTCCATTGAAACAGTGATTCTTCCATGGAGAAGTATCTCCTCTCAATGTATCGAAAAGCGTTTGATAAACAGTTGTCTGCCCTTTCCATGAAGAATCACAAAGAAAGAGAGGAATTAGGTAGAAAAGAAATGATATTCTCAGAAGCAAATAAGCCTGCAGATTGCAAATCGACAGAAAAGCGGCCTGTAATAACTAGCACTAGTCCAGCTTTGCAGCCACAAGTTGTATATTATGCAAAATTTCTCCAAGTTGTATAAAATCGGGAACAATCCAGTAAAAAGAACATACAGTTGCCTAATGGTGATTTGCATTATTGTCTATAATCACACAAGGCTTATAAATTAATGATTCAAAACAGTTCTTATCATAGCAATTCACTAAGATCTCAATGAAAAACACTATGCAAACTACCAAGATATTTTAGAGGAATAGATCACATTTTTCAATATCACTTTCCGACAGACCCCAGCTAGGACATATAGATTTTCTCTTCAAATTTGAATATTAATTTGTGTTTCAATGGGAAGAGGAAGGATTAGAGGGGTAATACTACACAAAATCAACAAAACCCCAGAAAATTTAAAATAGTAAAAGAAAAAAAAAATAGATAAACAAGCTACTTTAATCCACCACAGTATTAACAATTACAATAGCTAGTAATAAACTTTTGAGAAGGTTAGCAAAACATCTTACCTGAGGTTGTTCCCTTTTTATTGAAAGCAATCAAGCTTTGATCCAAGTTTTATGAACTTCATATTGGCAACTTCAAGATTTGTTCCTCCTTGAAACTTTTAACTCTTATATATACTTCAATGTTACTCAATTGATCACTGCAAAATTAAATACTTGTGTTCATTGGCTGACAGACTAAAAGACCAAATACAACTTTAACTCTTATATATACTTCGTAGCCTGTATTTACGCATAAAAATAATGGAAATGAGGCATTCATGTATGTATGTTGCAGGAGCCACTGATCCTTCATCTTAGTGGGTGGCGAACTGCAATTGCTGCCACCTACCTCACCACTTCTCACTAGACTAGAGACTCTATGTGTGGTGACAATCATGCATTCTATTTCTTTTTATTTCTAAAAAATATAGACGAGTGTGCAGTGGTTCTAGAATATTGATTTGGAAAACAAGAAGAGAAAATAAACTGCAAGTGACAGACACTACTTTAATACACAGGCACACAGCTAACAACACTGCCTTAATTTTAATTTTAGAGGCATAAGCATTTTGAGAGAGACTGAAAAAATTGATAAGCTAATCAAATAAAATTGATTCACTGCAAGGCAAAGTAGAGGAAATGATCGTAATAGAAAATCACCAAGGAGATCGTAGCAGTTGTTTTCGCCGCAGTAAGTGCAGATCAGAAAGGAGAGATGCCGATTTGAACTCCCCCCTCTCTTATTTTGATTCCCTCTTGTTTTCCCCTTTCCTCAGCCTGCCTGCTTGACTCAGGCATGTTCCCCTTTGCCACTCCCTTGCCCTTCTCAGGCATAGTTCCAGCCTGTTTGCTTTCCAGTTGTTGTGCTTTTTCTCCCATCCCCTTGGAATTGGGGACTTGACCTCCAGTTCTGTTGTTCATTTCATTTTTCCCAGAAAAGTTCAATGTTGCATGATCTGCAGCCAAGAACTTGCCTATTGGCCTGCATATTTGTTTCAATGCTGCCAGGTTGAACAGATTAGCACTTAGCATGGGTAATTGTATCCACACTGCAGCTAGACTAGACTCCTTCTCAGTTGAGAAGCCCAGAGTCCATCTAAAGATTCTCATAGGGTATTTCCCTTCAAACAATATTTGGTCCTTCATCAGAATTTCTAAACAATCTTCCTCATTTGAAAATGCCAATGTGATATGCCTCGGGTCAATCCACCCAATGGTGATAGACCCTTTTAAAATAAATTTTTCAGCAAAATGCCTCCTGATGTTGTCCAAGTTTGGCCTTCCCCAGGAGAATTTTCCTATCAGCAGATGATCTTCTATGATGTTCAGTTGCTTAATTTCAGCCTCCTCAAACCGGATTGCAGGGAGGCCTCTGTGTACCTCAGTCACTTTGTCTCTGATTTCTGGTTGTGCAAGGCCAGCAAGAACACTGACCCCTGCCTTTGCAGTGTCTTTTGCAAATAGGGATGCATATCTGGGCACTGTTGTTTGCCCTTGTTTTACACCCCTGATCTCCTTCCTTCCTCCAGTCCCATGTCCTTGTACATTATTCTTATTTGCATTCACATTCCCTGCAGTTGCTGTTCCATTCTTCTTATAGTCATTTTCACAAACACCTGTTGGGCTATGCTTAATTCCCTGGCTGTTATTTGTAACATCCTTTTCCTTACTTTTCCCGTCAGTTCTCACATCCTTTCTCAAAGATTGAGATTGAACGTTTACCTGATCTTTATTCTTATGATCCTGCTCCCCTGCTTTATTATCCTTGCTGTTGATGGCCTTCCTCCTCCATACTTGCAATGTGCATAGTTCACCCAAAGTTCCCACAAAATCAGAACTGGGAGCCTTTGTGCCACAAACATCATCATCCTGTTTTTCAACTTTAATCATTCATAACAAACATGTCTTTCACTCCTCACTTGAATGCCAGTTCCCATAGCTTTAGCAAAATAGTCCCACACATGCCTTGTTGTTTCTCCCAGTCCAAACACATGCTGCATATTGTCACAACCTGGATTCACCTGCAATTCTTTCATTTTCACCTAAGTATTCAGACCTGAACCTTCAATCTCAAAACAAATTTTCAGCAGCCATCTCAAAAATAAAGAAATAAATAAACAATTTAAATTAATTTACCTTATGCAAGGACAACCAAATCAAGAATTGCATCAATAATGGACAACATATTTCTGACGCAGATTGTCTTGCTTTTAAAAAAAAAATATTTATTTGATGAAACTACCAATGTTGCCCTGTACATTTCAACAATATTATCAATATTCAACATTAATTTGTTTCATACCAGTATAATCAACCATCAAACGGTTCAACAAAGCTCTTTCACTGGTATTTCAAAGAGAATCCATAATCAAGAACTTAAATTACAACAGCAGGAAAGACTAGATCGAAAGAATATGTAAGCAAAGATATAAAATCTTGTCAATTGAAAATAATTCTATCTGTAAGCTGAACTTGCTTGCTTTCAAAACTAATAATATTAGTTCCAGCTTTTGAATTTCTATCTGTTGCTTCCTTGGTAAATCCCATTGGAAATATGCTTCGCTCAAGCTTCCGCACAGCAGTAAAATGAGAAAGCATCCCCAACCTTATTAATTCAGAGGTTAAAGTTGGAGCATCAATATGAAAGAGATAAGGTGAATGCATTCAGTTGCCTTTAGCAAAAGTCAGCTTAATTGTTGCAGTGGTTATGACCTATGTACTAGCACTACTATGCAAACATAAATTATAAGTGGGAAAAACAACAATTATGTAGCTAGTTTGATTCATCATAATCAGAAGAAGCAAATAACAAGTTAAATAGATTGTACCTTGGCCTTGTGACAGCAGATAACAGATGCAGATGCAGAATACAATTGTTCTTCACATTTATTGCTGCAACAACCACTGGAAGAATCTCTGGAATATTGTCTTTGAGGCCTCACACGTTGAGGGGTTGGACAGCTAGGAAAAAATTGATAGCCAGGAAGGACTCTTGATTTTCCTCTTCACAAGAAAGAGCTCGAGTGCACTGCAAATTGTGAAAATACATTGGAGTCAGTTCAAATAACACAGGTGATCTAAAGTAGCAGAGGATAGTAGACACACATACAGAACATTTTACAGATACAGGCATTCATTCCTAATCTGGGAGTAGATACATAATCCAATTTCAGGGCAAGAAAATTTTCTAGCATACTTTGCATATCAATCTTTGGAAAAGACTGAATGCAGGCATGAGATGCTAGAATAAGAACTGCTGAAAAAGAAAGTTCAAATATGGTAACGCATACCCGAACATAACTACTACTAACTACTAGAAAAGCCAGACTTTGTCAAATTCTTTTGAGATTTGTCAGAACTGAGAGCAGGCTTCATTGTTTTAAATCAAGCCAAGTTCTGCTCTAATAACTACTGAAAAATAGCAAATATGAGACTTTAATTTTGTAAGCAGTTTAAATGCAAACAAACGCACTTTAAAGCAATATAAAGCAATGTTCATTACAACAGTTTTCATAGCAGTCAAAGTAAATGTTTGTTTACGTTCATAACACATGTATATAATATTCATTAAGACCATATGTAGGCCAGAGTTCACAGTTTATCAATTGTCTTCCAACAAAGAATGCTGAATAGTTAATGTCATAGTTTTTTCCTATTCCTCTAACTCTCATTTAGACTTGTTTCACAAATTAACAAATATGTACATAATTCATAACAATCATGTGCGCATATCTTTGCACAAATGCACATCTGCCCTCTTTCTTTATGCTCTTTCTGTTTTCTTTCTTTTTCTGAGGTGTGAACATGCCTCACAATAACAACAATAAATAATTCTCACTTATTCCAAACAAGAAAAGGCTAAAGATCATACAAGCATGTGAAGATAATTGTCCTTCTACACTATTAAAAGGCTAATCCTAATCCATTACAGATCATGGATTTCTATAATTCTAAAAAAGGGAAAGAATCAAACATACCATCCTCTTGAACCTGCAAACCCCCTTTTACCTAATTACCTGCAATTCTTTCATTTTCACCAAAGTATTCAGACCTGAACCTGCAATCTCAAAATAAATTTTCAGCAGCCATCTCAAATATAAAGAAATAAATAGACAATTTAAATTAATTTACCTTATGCAAGGACAACCAAATCAAGAATTGCATCAATAATTTACAACATATTACCAGAAATTAAATTAGAATTAATTTACCTTAAACAATTAAAATTAATTTACCTTATGCAAAGACTCCAAAGGGTATTAAATTATTAATGATTAAAATTAACAGCACTTTGCAGCTTCCTCCCTTATGGATAATGTATAAGGCAGCATAAATTACATGCACTGACAACAGAACCTTAAAATCACTATAGAAAACTCACCAGCCTCTCTTGCTCTGATGATCGGCCAGTGAAGCAGCTTTTCTTTATTCTCTTGATGGCAACATCTATTCCTCTCCATTTGCCATGATAGACAGTGCCAAATGTTCCATAACCCAATTTCCTTCAACTCTTCAAGGTCTTCATTTTTTATGATCTGTAATGGCAAACCGCAAACTAGAAAAGGTTATCTAAGAAAGGGAAGAAAATCATAGAGTGCCCACTCAATGTTTATTATCATTAAAAAAAAAAAAACAAGTATTCACAACTCTAAAGTGTGAGAAGCAAAAATTAAAACAGAACACATTATTTAGATTCCATTATTTGGTTGCTATAACATGTGAGTATGTGTGTGTATTAAACTTTTAATGACTACAAATTACAGCAGTATATTAACTTAGCTGCCCTTAGAATTCTAGGATAATCTTGACATATCATCAAATAGGCATAAGTATTTTCTTTAGGCTTTACAGTCAGATCTTGAAAGGAAAAAGAACATAAGCCTGCCATAATTACATGCTTTGCAGTCTGTAAATACATTGCACACAATATAATACTACTCATCAAATCAGTGAAAGAGGCTTCATGAATAGGGCTAATAAAAACTCACAATTGAATACCAAGTGACAAAATAAAAGCCTGCAATAAAATAGAGAGGAATTTGCACATGTAATTGCGAAAGATCAAAACCAAAACCAATGCTGCAGTGGAAGCATTAAATCCTAAACTGTAACCTCAAAATGCATAAACTAATCAGACATAAGTAATCCAACAATAGGTTGCAAAGCTCTAGTAGCAAGAACTTCTTTCTTAACATAACACCAATATAATTAGTCCTAGCAGGTACCCAAAAAATGGTAAAAATTATCTAAATAGGCAGAAGATGCATACATTAACTTCAAATTCAAAAGAAACCAAATTTCTGACCGCTTCATAGTGTATTGCAGAATCTTCAGAGCGAAGCATATCTTATGTTTCTTATTAAAAATAAGATATATGAATTAATTGTCCCTTAAATAATATATACATACATACCGGTGGCAGCGGCAAGCGGCGAGCGGCGACAACTGGAGACCGGAACCCTTGCGGCGTCGACTGGAGACCAGAAACCTTGCGGCGAGGGGGCTGGAGACCGGCGGCTACTGCAGCGAATGGCGAGGAGGCGGCTGTGCGAGGCTGTTTTGTTGGCTGGGGAGGATGGATGGTGGAGATTGGACGGCGACGGGGCTGGAGGCGTTAGATCTGGACGGTGACGGGCTGCGGCGTTGGACGACGAAGGAGAACAGCGCAGCGAGCAGAGAAGAGACCGGCAGTACTAGTGTTGGACTGGGGAAATGATCCTAGAAAGGACCCCTGAAAGCCTTTGAACCAACATTTTTGTTATAATTTTGCCACAGAAGTTACTCAAACTGATTGGCCTAAAGTCATTAAAAGAGGAGGGGTTTAGGGTTTAGGGTTTTTTTTTTTTCTAACAACTGTAATTTCATAAATCAAAAAAAGAGTCTATACACACAGGCCCCAAAAGTGACCACTGCAACCAAAGAGGCTAGAAGCCTTTACTAAATCTGCCCAACTGCTATGTACAAACCAAGAGCCTAGAAGAGGCTAACAACCACAAAGAGTTCTAAATGCATAAATCCTATTCTCCCTAATCATCTATCAAACTCAAAACTATCAATCATCATGTTTTCAGTCCCACACAAGAGGGTGGGACCGATACCCGAATAGCTATAACCAACAACCCTCTACCCTTGACACAAGTCTCAATCCCCGGGGTACAGAGCTCTGTATTTTCCCCCCAAGAACCTTTATGAAACTCATGCCAAGCAATAGATCTCACCAACCCCACCCTTGATCCCACCAATCACCTCCAAGTGTACGGAGCTCCGCATTTTGCCACCGGAGGCTTAAGACCAGTGAGACCAAGCAATGGCTCCCTCCCAACCACCCTTAACACTCAAGTCAACCATCCCCGCACAGATCTCTGTGTTTTTACCGGGGTAGGCCTTGCAACTCAAATGCTAAGCAATGGCTCTCCATACACCAAACAAGTCCCATTCCAATCCCTTTTTTCTTTTCAATTTTTCTTCATTTTCAACTTTTCATCCACCATCCAGCCTCACAACATCAATTCAGCATATTTCATTATCATCTACTCAAGAGTACTCCCACCTCAATGTGTATGCTATACCAAAACATGTGAGACACTCATAAGATCAATAAATGGGTTAGGGAGACTAAGGATGTATGCAAAAAGAACCCCTGTATGCAATAGCCCCCCTTCCCAAAATCAAAACACATCACAGTTGAGCATTATATACAACTATTCTCTCCAACATTAATGATCACAAGAAAACAAAACCAGCTCAACCACTTTTGGTATCATTGCTGTGGAGCTGTGTGTTCCTGTTGCTGCTGTGTTTCCTCCTCAGTCACAATCTGACCTCCCTGGAGTCCACACTACCAGCCTAAATGTCTTCTCCTCTCCTCTTCTCTTTTATCATAACAAAAAAAAAAAAAACTGCGCATGTATATACACCAAAACATAGTTCTGTACAAATGGCCTGAAAGTGACCATATAATCAAAGGGTACAAATACTAACTCATCAAATCATACTATACTAAAGGTGCAAAGCACTAAAACACCCTAAAGTACTCAAAGGANTTTTCCTCCTTTTCTTTTCCAAAGATTCTATTATCAACATTATGCTTTTTCTTCTCAAAACTCCTTCCACCCTCTATTATGTAGACCAACCCTAGCTGTACAGATCTCTGCAGTTTAACCAGTAGGGTTTATATAGTCCACACCATAGAGCAATGGCACCCTCAACCACCCTCAAAGCATATGCAACTCCCCAAGGTACAGAGCTCTGTATTTCATCCAAGTGAAGCTTGAGAGCATAGCTTTGAGCAATGGTATACTTACCCACCACCACCCTTAGATCACAGGGCACCCACCCTCCTGCAGATCTCTGCATGGTACCGGAGGGGAGTGTTTACTCCCGGATCTAAGCAATGGCCTCTCCCTCACTCCCACTGCACAACTCACAATTCATTTTATTTTTTCATATACTGCTCCTCAAACACCTTCCAACCACCCTTAGAACCTGGAAAGGTCTCCCCCTACAGATCTCTGTAGTTTTCTGGAGGAAACCCCTTGCAACCAAGAACTAAGCAATGGCTCTCCCTACACCAACTTCCTCACCAAATTATCCACATCAAAGTTCTAATATCACAGCAATGATAATTCCCATCTCAGAAGGCATTTCAACACATGCAAACATACAATATCATCATAAAATAGTAGCACCCATTCACACAAGCATGCACCCTCCCCCCCTACCTCTACTGAGCCCACCCAAAGGGAGATCAAGCATTGATATCAAGGGGAAGACTACACTCCTTTTAGAGCACCTGCATGTGAGTAACCAGCACCTTAGAATCATAGCAAAACCAGCCTCCTTTTTGCTAAAACTTGCAGATCAGCTGTCCCTAAACCCTTTGATGATAATCAATGAGAAGGTATAATTGCAGTTTATATATATAGCTAAAAAAAAGGTATGTATCGAGATTACCGTTGTCTTCAAGATGTAGTTTTCTTTTTCCACATATATTACTTGAAGTTTTCATCTTTCCTCCAGAAAACTACAGAGATCTGTAGGGGGGAGACCTTTCCAGGTTCTAAGGGTGGTTGGAAGGTGTTTGAGGAGCAGTATATGAAGAAAAAAAATGAATTGTGAGTACAGTTTTGCTATAAAAGCAGACAACATTTAAATGAGAGAAAATTAAGATGAAATAGATGTACAATGAAATTTTACAAGAACATGTGCCTTATTAAGCTTTTAGAAATGCACACTAGTACAAAATGAGTCATTTGCGTCTTTACTAAATGATAATATGCATCTTTACTGGTCAAGACGCGTATGACCCAGACCCAGACGCTGAAAACTGCCAACTTTACGCGTCTTTACTTTTAAGACGCGTAAATTGGACAATAGGGGGTAAAGACGCTTATAGTATTATTTTTAAATAAAAAAAATAACGGTAGGAGTCTTCTCCTTTAAGGTAAAAGACTCCTACAGTTATATATTTTTTAAATACTAATTTATTTGTATTTATTAAATTACCAATCAACAAACCATTCAACCAAAAATATAATAGGATTGTTTAAAACTAATACAACACAATAAATATATTCTAACATACATAATATTCTAACACAATATAATAATCCAACACTAATAGATATAATGTAATTCTATCTAAAGACAAAATAAAAGTTTATACTGGAAAAAATTACTGACCTGTCTATAAACAAGAGTAGGTGCATCCTTCTAGGAATGAAAGTGTAATAATAAAGGGCTAATTTAAGGTGAAATGAAAGTGTTGAAAATGCTATTAACACATTTTTTGAAGCAGGAAAATAGTTCATTCAAAGAAATTAGAAATATTTTATTCAAGGAAAATAATATAATAATAATAATACTAGGAAGTTAGTCAGTAACATAAGTTAGGGAGGATGAACTTACATGAATCCAACCCAGGGGAAGAAGTGATTTCTTATCTTGCACTTTAAATATGTCCTCCTCATTCATGGTTTGACACTGGAGGAGACATGTTAATAATTCAAGAAGCCAATGCAAATACTATATATATATATATATATATATAAACAAAGTGCAGACTGGATTCAAGAAAACACCAATATATAATAATTTCTTAAAATTCGAAATTATTAATTTATAAGCCCTAAAATGCATTATAATTCCTAAAATATATAATAATTTCTTAAAATTCATAATGTATTAAACAATAATTCGAAATTCGAAATAAATAAAAAATTACCGGCGGAGGGTTGGCCGGCGGTGTCGCGGTGGCTGGGCGGCGGCTGGCCGGGCAGGCGGTGGCTGGGCGAGCGGGCGGTGGCAGTGGGCGGGGGCGAAGCCGGCTGTGCGGGCGGTGGCGAAGCGCGGTGGCTGTGCGGGCGGTGGCGATGGGCGGTGGCGAAGTGCGGTGGAGGTGCGGTGGCGGGCGGTGGTTTATTTGAAGAAGAAGAACGAAGAAGGATAGAAGAAGAAAACGCAGATCTGAAATTTTCTTGAGGACGGTAGGTTTTATTAAAAATCTACCGTTGGATTTTATTTTTTTTTATAAATAAAAAACCAGATATGAATTCATTTAAAAAAACATAAAATATAAATACGACGTCGTATATATTTTATTTCTTTTTATTTTTTTAAAATATACAATACGAGGAAGATCCGACGTCGTATTTATATTTTAAAAAAATAAAATATATATGACGTCGGTTCGTCCAGGAACCGACGTCGTATATATTTATTTACGTTTTTTTTAATATTTTAAAATATAAATACGACGTTGGTTCCTGGACGAATCGACGCCGTATGATTTTCGTATTTTTTAAAAAATTATTTAACGTCTGTTTTGTAGGAAAACTGACGCCGTATCCGTTTTTAAAAAAAATTATAAATATAAATAATTGTTTGACGTCGAGTTTTTTGTCGGTTTTCTAAAAAACTGACGTTATTTAGGCGACGTTAAATGTGTTTTCTGTAGTAGTGCCAGTTAGCATTTGATCTCATTTTTGCTATAGCTATTTCTCATCAAGCATATACAAAAACCAGCTACTTTCTTAACATCCATGTGGAAGTGTTAATCGGGACACCGGATGCCACTTGACCACAAGGTCTTTGGCAGTATATTTGTTTATTAAATTAAATATTATAAAATGACATTTATACATACATACATACATACATACATATATACATACACATATATATATATATATATATATATATATATATATATATAATTTCTATTTATTGGTTAAGTTTTTTTTATAAATTGAAAAATAATATGAATTAAATTCATATTTTTTATATTGTATTTAGCATTATTGTATAAACTTTCGTGAATTAAATTCATATAATTTTTATAATATATTTAGCATTCTTTTCTATATTGCACGTGGATTTAGTTTTGAGAAAACCTGTCTTTAATAATGGTTAAATATACGTAACACTTTCAAGAATAAGTAATTCAAGGGAATTAAAAGTTTTGATTTATGGGGATAATTGACAATTTGTGAGTGAGACTAAAAATGTCATATACAAAGAAATTTTCAATAATGTGTAATATAATTTCAATGTTAATTGTTGTTTAAAATTTATTCTAATTTATTCTAGAATGACGTTTTAGGCAAAGGAATTTAGCAATTGGCAGAAATTTCTATGTGTCGCCAAATTGTGGTGAACTGTTTTACCTAGTACTGTCAAAGTGGGCCGAAGCCCGCGGGTTGGCCCGCACCCGCCCCGAAGTGGGGCGGGTTAGGGCTACAAAAAACATGGCCAGCGAAGAAGCGGGCCTAACGGGCCTAGCCCGCTAAGGCCCGCAACCCGCGCGGGTTAGCCCGCGCGGGCTGTGGGTTGGCCCGCGACCCGCATTTTTTTTTTAATAAATATATGTATATATTGATGTGTACACAATACACTGTGTACTGTGTACTGTGTACACATGAATATATATTCATATTCATGTGTACACAGTACGTGTACACATGAATATTATATTCATGTGTACACAGTACGTGTACACATGAATATTATATTTATGTGTACAGAATACTTTGTGTACACATTAAATTATTAAAAAAATTAAAATTAAAATTAAAAAAAAAAAAGGAAAGCCAAAAGCCCGCGTGCCAGCCCGCGGGGCCCGCGAACCCGCGCGGGGCGGGCTAGGGTTGTATGAATCCTAGCCCGCGGGCCTAACGGGCCGGCCCGCAAAAGCCCGCTAAAAATTAGGCCCGCGGTGGGGCGGGCCTAATGGGGCGGGCCAGCCCGCTTTGACAGCCCTAGTTTTACCTAAGGTGTCTACTCGGTTTGGGGACCGACTAACTTTTAAGTTATCAAATTGGTTGATGGAGTGCAATATACTTCTTTTAGAGATGCATGCATGTTATGCACGAGGACTGATTGAGGATGATAAAGAATATGTAAATGCAATTAATGAGGCATTACAATGGTCATCTGTATATTCTTTAAGGAAACTATTTGTAAATTTGTTAATCTCAAATGCAATGTCCAAGCTAGAGATGGTATTGGATGTTGTCTGGATACATCTTTGCAGAGGATGTTAAATATAATGCTAGGAGAACTATAGCAGTTCCAGGTACCCATATATTTCTGTTTGTTCCTTTTAGAATTTTTACCAATCTTATCGCTTAATGTATTACTTTTACTCTTCATGTATATTTAGTTCTAACAGAAACACAAAAGAAGAATTATGTTTTGTCTGAAAATGAAAAATTATTGAATGCTTGGAACAAGTCATTAGCGGATTATCCACCAATGCCTATACCAAATGGAATTAGTGATTGTATTTTTGGTAATTGGTTAGTGTATGAAGAAATGACATATGATTAGCAAGCCTTAAAAGAAAAACATGAAATTTTGGTAGCAAAACTAATTGATGAACAGTTAATTATTTACAATAAAGTAATAGCAGATGTTTAGAACAATAAAGGTGGGTTGTTTTTTTGTGGAAAACAATATCATTTGCTTTAAGGTCAAAGGAAAAATTGTTTTAAATGTAGCATCTCTGTAAATGAAGACTCAACATGCAACACACAAAAATTGCTTTGATGCGTTGGATAGAACAATGAGAGTCCTAATGAGATAATGAGATTCTCTTTTTTGAATACTACTACTGAGGCTCGAACCCACCACCTCCCATATAAAGGGAAGGGTTTGATGCCATTGGACCACAAGGTCCTTGGCACCTAATGAGATTCTCTAATCATACATGCTCAAGCATGACATTTGGGGGTAAAACAGTTGTCATAGGTGGTGATTTTAGACAAATACTTCCAGTCATTCCAAAAGACATAAGACAATACACTACAAGCCAGTATAAATTATTCGTATTTGTGGAATAATTGTGAAGTCTTGCATTTAACCAAAAATATCTGATTGTGTAGTATTACAGCTGAAGAAGAAATTCAGAAATTACAAACTTTTGTAAAGTGTATTGCTGATTTGGGTGATGGTCAACTTGGTGATAACAAGGACGGAAAATGCATTATCATTATTCCTTCACAGTTTGTATTGCAAACCCAAGGTGATCCCATCAAAGAGATTGTTGATAACATCTTTGGTTTAGGGTTTGGGGTTTGGGGTTTGGGGTTTGGGGTTTCGGGTTCGGGGTTTGGGGTTTGGGGTTTGGGGTTTAGGGTTTAGGGTTTAGGGTTTAGGGT